>NW_015163128.1:29032-58869 GCF_001447785.1 Gekko japonicus
GATGTCTCTGCTTTTTATCATGCTGCTTAAATGTGTGGGGAATGGCATAAGGTTTTCTGTGGCCCCGGTCACACGGGCAGGAAACTGCGGGGGAGAAGTGTGGCTGTTTGCCCTGGGGCAAACTACTGTGCAGTTACTCGATCAGACCTCCCGTGGAGGTTCCATGGCAAGGGAGAGGTGCTGATCACAGGACAAGCCGGCGCGCAACGAAGAAGCGCGCGCCACGGCAAACTGTTTTTTTTGTGTGTGTACACGACGAATGCGCATGCTCCGTTGGGTGCGTGTGCGCATCCACAGAGATGTGGACAAAAACAAAAACACCTTATTTGCAAGGGGACATGGGCGGGCGCCGGATGCCACCGGAAACGCGATCAGATGCCCGCCCTTGCCCCGCAGTTTCCGGAAACTAGTACCTCCGAGGTACTAGTTTTTTGCCACGCAGTTTCGGCTGGAAGCCTCGGTTGTGCCACGGGAGTGCTACGCTTCCCAGATGTGCTGGTGAGATCGCGCCCGGAAACTCCACCTGTTTTCCGTCTCACTTGTGTGGCTTCTGTTCCGTGTGACCGCAGCCTGTGCCCAGCTTGCCTTCAGCCAGGGCCAACTTATCCATTAGCCACAGTAGGCACAGTGCTTAGGGCCTACAAATATTTTTTAAATTTCTTTTCAAATCAGAAGGGGTGGGGTGGGGAAATGAACTTTTAGGGTAAAAGAAAATGGTTTAATTTTTTTCTCACATCAGAAAAAAACCGAAATGTTTAGGGTCTATGAACATTGTGGTAGTTCTCACAGGGCATGGGCCTCAAGAGTTTTTAATGAATGGCCAGGTTCATATGGGAAGAGATGGTCTTTTGGGTTCCCACATCCTAGGCACTTAGTTTTGTGCTCAGAAATAAACTGGAAGCCAGTAAAGAGCTGATTCCCGCCCCGCCCCCACCCCCGCCATCAGTCATGCTGCATGCATTTGCATTTTATTTATACCTTCCTTTTCTCCCCAGTTGGGACTCAAAGCAGCTTAGAATATGATCTTCTCCCCCCTACACCAGTTTGGTGTAGTGGTTAAGTGTGCAGACTCTAATCTGGGAGAACCGGGTTTGATGCCCCACTCCTCCACTTGCACCTGCTGGATGACCTTGGGCAAGCCATAGTTCTGATAAGAGCTGTCCTTGAAAAAGAGCAGTTTCTGTCAGAGCTCTCTCAGCCCCACCCACCTCACAGGGTGTCTGTTGTGGGGAGGGGAAGGGAAAGGCGTTTGTCAGCCGCTCTGAGACACCTTTGGGTAGTGAAGGGCTGGAGGGTATAAACCCAATCTCTTCTTCTTCTTCTTCTACAACAGTTTCCCACCGCAAACACCCTCTGAGGTAGGTTAGGCTGAGAGGATATGATGGTCCCAAGGTCACCCAGTGACTTTCCAAGGCAGAACTGGGGATTCAGACCTGGCTCTCCCCCCCCACCCCCAAGGATCCTAGATCCACATTCTGTCCACTGTGCCAGGCCAGCTCTCGGCAAACTGCTGAGCTCTGGAATCACGTTGTCTAACGGAAAACTATCTGGCCCCAGGGAGATAATGGAACAGCACAATGGGGGTCACCCATAGAAAATGTAGAAATCTCTGCATTCCTGGGGGAATTTATAGATATGCAAAAAAAACACCCCACAATAAATTAAAGAAAAGAGGGAAAGCCCGCAAAAATAACCTGATGGTAATTAAATATGGTCCAGCCACATGACCACGGAAACGTCTTCGGACAGCGCTGGCTCTTCGGCTTTGAAACGGAGATGAGCACCGCAACCCTAGAGTCGGACTCGACTGGCTTTCGAGCAAGGGAGACCTTTACCTTTGCCTAGAATGGAATGGAATACTGAGAGCAGCTTGTGTTTCTTAACCCCGGCGGGGGGTGGGGGGGGAGAGAAGAGAAAATATCATGCACAAGACCATGTGAAACCTAGAGGATGTGAAAGATATGTGGTATTTCTGCATTGTTCACCTCCATGACTCCTCATGGGCCCTTAGTTTGGTTTATTATATTTGTTAAATACTATATTTGGGGTAGCATGCTGCAACAGTTAGGACCACGGTCTTTATCACTCCAGAGGATGGAAGCCTACCCATGTACCTGAGCCGCACAAGGTCAGTCTAAACTGATAAGCTGACCCTCCTGCCTGTGGAGCAAAAGGGCTTCCTGCAACAATCACCTTTTGAAGTCTTCTTGCCGGTAGACACAGACCTATCGGAACATAGTCCTCCAACTCCCATTTCAACCAGAAGAATATTATGGCTAATGGTACTGAGATCACTCCAGGGAGTGCTCCCTTCTCATTGGGTGGCCAAAGTATTTGAGCTTCAGTTTCATTATCTGGCCTTCCAGGGAACAGTCAGGGTTGATTACTTTTAGGATTGACTGATTCGATCTCCTTGCAGTCCAAGGGACTCTCAAGAGTCGTCTCCAGCACCATAGTTCAAAAGAATCTATTCTTCGGCGCTCGGCCTTCCTTATAGTCCAACTCTCGCAGCACTCACTGGAGAAGACCCTGATGCTGGGAAAGACTGAAGGTCAAAGAAGACAGGGACGGCAAAGGATGAGATGGTGAGACAGTGTCATAGATGCAACAAACATGAAGTTGAGCAAACTTCAGAGGACGGCAGAAGACAGGAAGGCCTGGCGTGATCTGGTCCATGGGGTCGCGAAGAGTCAGACTCGACTGTGCGACCAAACAACAACAACAACTGAGATCACTTAGAGGTCCAAGAAAGCAACAGTTGCCCTGATGAGAGAGGGGAAAGGGGACCACCTCCGACCCCCGTTCTCACTGCAACTCCCCCCCCAGGCTCAACATTCCACTGGTGCTTTCGAGGATACAAATCACACGAACCACTTTCTAGGAGATGGCTTAAAGTCATTTTTAGTGCAATGTGCAGTAGAATACCATTAACCAATGACCAGCTATTCCCAAACTCCTGGTTATTCAAATTTACCAGAGAAGGGTTGAATTCTTAGCTTGGCCTCCGTAACATTCTCTCTCTCTCAAATGTTGAAAAGAACTGTCATTCATGAAGCACAGTTAAGATGACTGTGCTTGTCTTGAGAAAAGCTTGAGAAACCCTTGTATACAGAGGTAAAAACTTGAGGCAGAGGAAGGAATCCAGTGGTCAGAATTTCATGAGCAGTTATGAAGTCCAGTGTCAGTTTAGTTCTAGGAAAATAACACACTTATTTTATCTAAAGCTCTGATTATCCAAATGCTCCTGGTATCCCACCTAGGGTCATTGGATCTCAAACCTTTAGTTGACATTTTTCTTTTAAGACTTTACACGTCAGGTTCAAGCACAATTTATCTTGTTTACTGACTCCGCCACGATATGCCAACTGTGCAACTCCCTTTTGGAGAGTATACATCGACACATGTGCATTTTGTTCCTGAGACCCTGATTTAAACATGATGGAGAAGGAACAGAAAAAGTTACCTGTACAACTTTGCACCTGCCCAGCATCTTGCTTAAACTGGCCTGTGAAGAGGTTATGCATGCAACACATACATATGCTATAGATATTTTGCACAGGTAGCAACTGAAGTCCCAACACAAAACTGGATTCTGCAAAGTCATATAGGTAAGTTCTTTTGTCATATCAGTATCATCAGGCCCTTGACTTAAAGGATCGTGACAGTGGCAGCATGTAGAACATCCTTCTACTGTCCTTTTTTGGAGCCTGTAAGGCACATCATAGCACTTCACAGCTTTTTAATTTTTGAAAAGAGCAGTGTAGCCAGCCAGTTCTTGCTGTTTCCCAAATATCTGAAGCAGTGGAATATATAGCACTAGTGTGACAAGATCAGAAAACTAAAGCATAGATTAGGTGATGATGGGCATTGAGTAAGAAGAAGAAGAGAAGAGATTGGATTTATACCCTGCCCTGCACTACCCAAAGAACTCTCAGAGCGGCTTACAAACTCCTTTCCCTCCCCCTCCCCACAACAGATACCCTGTGAGGTAGGTGGGGCTGGGAGAGCTCTGACAGAAACTGCTCTTTTTCAAGAACAGCTCTTGTCAGAACTACGGCTTGCCCAAGGTCATCCAGCCAGGTGCAACTGGAGGAGTGGGGAATCAAACCCAGTTCTCCCAGATTAGAGTTCGCACACTTAACCACTACACCAAACGCGCTCACTGTGTTTGAGTAAAAGTACTTTTACTGTTTTCAAGGTGTATTTTCACATTTTCCAAGACCCGTCCATCAGACTCCTAGATCTGACATCTATAGTACTTATTTTCTTGGGCCGCACATTATCATCAGTGCGTACAGTTGGTAGCTAGATGATGAAGGTATAAGGCTTCCACAGGAGGAACATGAAGCAAAGCTTTTTTGTATCAGTTCTAGCCAGTCCTGAACTCATTCTCTTAGCATCTCAGCCAGGGTCTCTCTTCTGGTGAGCAATTTTGAGGCAGAGGCATAGCTTTCAAGAGACAATTGTCTCCTCTCCTCCTCAGCTACCCACCTCTTTTGAGTACTATGATTACTTCCAGCTGACTCTAGAGGCCTATACATGTTTCCAGATCTCCCCAGTTTGTCTCCTACCTACTCCTGTTTTCCACTGCATGGCTCCTCAGTCATGCTCCATGTTCTCAGTTCCACCCTCCAGATGTTAATCTGCTTGGAAGGATATCCTAAACATTAGTCCTACCCTCATCTTTGATTATGCCTGGTCTGACTTCAACAACTGGCTCACTATAAAGTTCGCCTGCGATGAATCCCGGTTAGTGACTATTAACGACATTGCCCATGACTTAATATTGCCATTATGAAACTTCTGAAAGTTAAGTCCATGGTTATGTTAGTAACACTGAAATTTAAGTGCTGAATTTTAAAATATTCCTGAAACCTAAATAGGCCCAGTTAAGAGTCTGATTTGAGTGAGGATTGAATAATAAGATACTCAACATTACTAATAAAACTATACTAACCTTTAAGATGTAAGTAGGTCAAAAATTCAATCACTGTACGCACAACATTGTCATCCATCTGTGGTCTTCCAAAAGTACCTGGAAAATATTAATCAGGAATTACTGCATCTGCTTTTTATGAAATGGAATTCATATTGGAGGGGCAGGACCAACCATAATAGCAGTATATCTTAAGGTGTAAGGGAATTTTTTTAAAGGAAAAAGTAGAGTCATAAACTTATACTGTTCTAAGCCTACTGTCTTTAACCGACTTAAGAAGAAGAGTTTGGATTTATACCCCGCCCTTCACTACCCAAAGGTGTCTCAGAGCAGCTTACAAACTCCTTTCCCTTCCCCTCCCCACAACAGACACCCTGTGAGGTAGGTGGGGCTGAGAGAGCTCTGACAGAAACTGCTCTTTTTCAAGAACAGCTCCTATCAGAGCTACGGCTTGCCCAAGGTCATCCAGCCAGGTGCAAGTGGAGGAGTGGGGAATCAAACTCGGTTCTCCCAGATTAGAGTCCGCACACTTAACCACTACACCAAACTGGTGTAACTCTGCTTAAAGATCAGATAATGCACAGTTAGGGGTCTAGTTATGATCGATCTCTATTACCAACATAATAAGGTTGACCGTTTTGATATATTTCTGCAGCCGTGGAACCTCTTTTCAAAACAGGTCAGTTGCCTTTAAAAAAATACACACACAACCTTTAAGATGGCCTAATCCTTCAGGAACCATGAAATGCTGAGGAGGACAGTTGATCATCAGTTTACTTTTCTTAAAAGCAGCTCCTGCCAACCTAGCAGTTCGAAAGCAAGAAATTGCAAGTAGATAAATAGGTACCACTTCGGTGGGAAGGTAACAGCGCTCCGTGAGCCTTGGTGTTTAGTCATGCCAGCCACATGACCACGGAAACGTCTTCGGACAGCGCTGGCTCTTCGGCTTTGAAACGGAGATGAGCACTGCAACCGTAGAGTCGGATTCGACTGGCTTTCAAGCAAGGGAACCTTTACCTTTACCTTAAATAGGTACCGCTTCGGTGGGAAGGTAACAGCATTCCGTGCGCCTCAGCGTTTAGTCATGCTGGCCACATGACCTCAGAAAAGTCTTTGGACAGCGCTGGCTCTTTGGCTTGGAAACTGAGATGAACACCGCCCCCTAGAGTCAGATTCGACTAGCTTTCGAGCAAGGGAAGCCTTTACCTTTAGGTTCATCATGTGGACTGAGGGTATTGTTACCACATTCCTCTGTCTCCTTGCATTGCTAGACAGCTGTAACATCCTTGGAACTGGGCTAGATAGTACAGATGACCAGCCTTCTATTTAAAGCCACTTCATGCGAAGCTATTAAAACCTGCTGTGTTGAACATTTCTGTTAAATCTACCCTGACAAAGATTTCCCCACAAAAAATAGATTTTAAGGGCTGTTCATAATATCTCAAGTGTTCCAAAGAGAAAGGTCAATGGACAGTAGTTTAACTGTAGGCCAAGGCTGCATGGACGTTTGTACATTAAAAAACTCCACAAAACTCTTCAGCAACAAGCCCAGTATCATCATCAGCCTGCATTCTGCCACCCACATAACTTATGCAAAATGAGACAACTTTGCATAAAATGAATTGTTGTGTGGACTTTATTCCGCTTCTGCTAATTGGGAGAGGGGATTACGATGCCCAAGAAGTATGACTTCTGGAAATATTTTTCACCCCTGTCACCAGTTTCTGATATTCCACCAGGAACAGATTCTCAATTCAACCATTCTGATATGATAGGAGAGAACAGGAGACTGAAAGTACCAGAAAGGTTAGAAAACTACATCAGTGGCTGACTATATTTTAACAGGTAGTTTGGTTTTCTGTTTGGCTTGCAGGTTTGTGCAAAGACCAATCTGGGTCGGCAGGTTCCATCCACTTTCAAAAGAGAAACAAGATATTTATATGAAGTACTGTAACATTTTATAACCAGGCACAGTACTAACCTACCAAAGAAATAGGTATCATGTACACACTGCAGTTGTTCCACGTGTAAAATCTGAAACTTTGGAGAACAGCCAGCACTCAGAGTAGCCCTTGATAGACTAGTAGATTGTAAAAGGTAAAGGTCCCCTTGCTCGAAAGCCAGTCGAATCCGACTCTAGGGTTGCGGTGCTCATCTCCGTTTCAAAGCCGAAGAGCCAGCGCTGCCCGAAGACGTTTCTGTGGTCATGTGGCCGAAGGCAGCTTTGTGTGGATCATTTACTGAAATATCATATCCTTCCTTTTTCTCATGGCTCAAGACAACTTACAGATCACAATATAGAACATAGATAAAATAAAACCACAAATAAGCCCTGGCAAATAAAATAACTCACAGCACCTCCTTTTTTCTTTTTTTTTTAACAGATGGTCACCCCATTCACCCCGGGGAAGCCTGTTCCACAGAGTGGGAGGTATAAAAGAAAAGGCATGGACTCTGGTTCAGGTCAGGCAGACTACTTTAAGAGGGAGAACAGACAGGAGGCAGCAGCCCGAAGATTATTGTTAACATCCCAAGGACATATGGGAAGAGATGCCCTGTTTGATATTCAAATCATGTATTAACTGTCAAGGTTTCATACAAATGATTTTTAAAACGTCCATTGGGAGAGAGAGGATTGCAGCGATCCAAGAAAAGTTTGAGGAAGGTCCCTGAGAGGGAGAGAAACCTTTGAAGTAAATATCAGGAGGCAAAGCAGGCTATACAACCCACTATCAGATGCTCATCCTTGCTGCCAGGTGATCAGAAACTTGCCAAAGCTGTCCATTTGGTTATATCAGAAGGAGCCTCACTTTAGAAAGGTGCTGGACACTGTTTGCTGGGTCGTTGTTCAGCTAACTATTCTTTTTTAAAATATCTATATATATAGATATAGATAGATATAAATATATAGATATTAAATAGCTTTAAAGAGTAACAATGAGTAACAAAGATTATCAATAACAGAAAACATAATAGTCAAATATCACTACAGCGAAGATATGTAAGAAGATAAATATGAATATAAAGCATTAACGCAAACTTGTGTAAATGTATCTAGCAATTCAAAATGCAAAACATATATCCATGAATAGAGGTGATGTTTAACTAGTAAAGGTAAAGGTTTCCCTTGCTTGAAAGCCAGTCGAATTCAACACTAGGGTTGCGGTGCTCATCTCCGTTTCCAAGCCGAAGAAGCCAGCGCTGTCCGAAGACATTTCTGTGGTCATGTGGCCGGCATGACCAAATGTCAAGGCGCAAGGAATGCTGTTAGGTACACCTATTTATCTACTTGCAATTAATTGCTTTCAAACTGCTAGGTTGGCAGGAGCTGGGGCCAGAGATGGGAGCTCACTCCATCATGCGACACTCGGGTCTCGAACTGCTGAACTACTGACCTTCCAGTCTGCAGTTCAGCATCTTAACCACTTGAGCCACCGCAGCTCCTGATGTTTAACTAGGTAAAGGTAAAGGTTCCCTTGCTCGAAAGCCAGTCGAGTCCAACTCTAGGGTTGCGATGCTCATCTCCATTTCAAAGCCGAAGAGCCAGCGCTGTCCAAAGACGTTTCCGTGGTCAGGTGGCCAGCATGACTAAACACCAAGGCGCACGGAACGATGTTTAACTACTTAACTATTAATCTAATAAACAAGAAACGGTGAGTAAGATTGTCTAGGCCTTAGGAAACTCTGTCAAATATAGACACACAAAGGAAGGAAGGAATTCCATTACCCGCTTTTATATTTTCTCCAGGCTGTATGTCACGTTTACCAGCTAGACCATGCTTGTCATTAAAAATTCTGTCTATTGCATCTGTTGAAAAAAACGAAATACAAGAAAGGTTTTATTGCTTTATAATAGTGCAGTACGTTAGGAGATTCATAAATACCACCATACTTGGTAAACACCTTTTTTAGTTTTGAACACAAATGTAACAGACATTTTGTAATGGAAAGATGCAAGATTAATGAATGGCAAGATGAACTTCACATCAATTGTCAGACAGCAACACTGGCACACAGTTAGCGGCACCAGCACAACGTTACGCGTTGCAGTGGTGCAGCTGTTTGGTAATGATGTTCCAGCCACCTATGGGCTGGCTCAGCCAATTGTGGAGCTGAACCATTAACTGCTGAATTTTAGAAAGCACCTCCTTTAGAATACAGCCCTTCTTTGTTCATTCCTGCAAAAAGCTTTGGCTAAAAGAGGTACGCATAGTAGGGCGCGCAAAGTACGCAGCCCATTGGTGTCAAGTTTAGAACATGTGCTTTTCACTGTTCTTCTCTTGGGTTTTAAGAATAAACTGTCAGTTGCTTTGACAGTAAGCTGCAGTTAGTTTACATGAATAACCTCCAAAAGCCATCTTACATTCCCCAGGTAGCGCTTCTCTCCCCCTTGCACTGGGCATATCCTTGAGCAGCTGTTCAATACGACCTGAAACAAATGACGGCTATTACCCAACCTTAGAGAAAATGGAACTTGGTAAGTAGATGTCCTCTGTACAGCATGGGGAATTGTCTGCCCACAGTCTATTTTGTTACTGTTTCATTTGAAGCCAACAAATAGAACAAAACACATGTAGCCCTTAAGGTTTATTTTTTCTGACCCACACCCCATTATGGCCTTTACATTCTGCCCCCCCCCCACACACACACACCAAACTCAAATAATTGTAACCAAACTGCTGGGCAAGTGTGACTATGTGCAAGAAAGGGAGTGTATGTGAAACTTACACTCTGACAAGACTTGAGGGTTTGGTTTGTTTTTTTTAAATTGGCTCTTTTCGTAGCACCCCTAATGTAGCCAATCCTCCAAGAGCTTACAGAACTCTTCTTACAGGGGCTACTGTAAGCTTTTGGAGGATTGGCTACATTAGGGGAGTGTCGCCTAATATGCAAAGGACTTCCTGCTACAAAAAGAGCCCTGAAAATGAAATTGAAGCACAGTGAAGTATGTGTGAATTACGGTTTACTTAACTTTAACCTGATTATTGATGTTGAAATGTGTAGCTATTAAAGGTAAAGGTAAAGGTAAAGGTTCCCTTGCTCGAAAGCCAGTCGAATCCAACTCTAGGGTTGTGGTGCTCATCTCCGTTTCCAAGCCGAAGAGCCAGCGCTGTCCGAAGACGTTTCTGTGGTCATGTGACTGGCATGACTAAACACCAAGGCGCACGGAACGCTGTTCCCTTCCCACCGAAGCGGTACCTATTTATCTACTTGCAATTTCTTGCTTTCGAACTGCTAGGTTGGCAGGAGCTGGAGCTAGAGATGGGAGCTCACTCCATCATGCGGCACCCGGGTCTTGAACTGCTGAACTACTGACCTTCCACAGCCTGCATTTCAGCGTCTTAACCACTTGAGCCACCGCAGCTCCTGTGTAGCTATTACATTGCAATATAAAGGAAAATATCAACAATCAGGTTAAAGTAAACCATAATGTTTCACACATACGTCACTGTGCTCATTTTGGCTAAGTTCAGACTGGCAGTTTGCCCGATAGAGGCACGTTTCACAAACAGATTAAAGGGGCCGGTTCACACAGGCACACCTGTCAGGCATTCCCCAGCCGTACTCAACCTGTCCTATGACAATCCCCTACCAAGTGTTTAAAAAGTACCAGGTGAAAAAGCTTCTACCCAAATTGCCTGGGAAAAGGAATGTAACATTTCTATAAATGAAGACCAGTGGAATTGTATTTGGAACTCCTTCACTTTTACCACCAATAATATGAATGTTAGACTACAAACATATAAAATATATACTAGATGGTATTAGACATCTAACCGTCTATATTTATGCAAATTTAAAACCAACCCAACCTGTTGGAAGGGTTGTGGACGGAAAGGAAATTTCATACATTGTTGGTGGGCTTGCCCCAAAATCTTTAAATACAGGGGGGAAATCCTTCAGGAAATTCTTAAAATTACTGGGCATGAGATTCCCAATACTCCTGAATCTGTGCTTCTAAATTACTGGCCCAAATTGACATTAACAAAACAATTAAATAATTTCATTGTTGCTTTTTGCCGCAAAGTCAATACTGGCACAAAGATGGAATAAGACTGGAGTTCCAAGTTTGAATAACTGATATTCTAAATTGTGGGATGTAATAATAGCGGATAAGATAGCAACTCAACTAAGGGTTGCCCAAAGTATAACGAAGAAGAATCATTTCCTTTAAAAATGGTTTGTTTACTTTGATTATATTTCCTCACATCCAAACGCAACGACAAAGTTACCTCATAAATATAAAGATATAGCAATTTTTTAATTTGAATGAATAGTTAATAGTTGTAATGTTACCAAAGAATTTGATATATGCAGCCATTGGAGTAATGTTTTGATGGGTTAATGTGTTGTTATGTTTATATATTTTAAAATCAATAAAAAAATATTTTGTATAAAAAAGTACCAGGTGAAAGTGGTAGCAAGCCCTGGAGAGTGCGTTGATCCCACTTCCCGGAAGTGTGCAAGTGAAAAGCTCGAGAAATAGGCGCATAGGCGCATGTCACCGGAGTGAAACAAAGCCGCTCACAGCCGCGCCTCCGCAAGGGGCAGCCCAACAGTGCGAACGCTCCCCTGCGCCTCCTCCCCGGTATGCTCCCGCATCAGTCGCTGCAGTGTGACCGGGTTCCGGTTCCTTTTGCCACGACTCCCGCGCACTTCATACAGCCAGTCTGAACTCAGCCTTTGTTTCCCAGAAGCAGCCTCAGTATGCTGTATTATTGTTAGGAAGCAGTTCCCACCCTATCCCCATCCCCGTGTTTCAGATGGTGTGTGATTAGCGCAAAAAGAAAAAAAAAGAAAAGTATGCACTTTGTGACTGTTTCTTATTACTTTTTATAGTTGCTCATAATAAAAGTAATAATACGGAATAGTCTTACAACGCACTTTTCTGTCTTTCCTTTGCTCCTGGTTCCTCCATCTTTACAACAGTGGTCGCAAAACATGTTGCTATATCAGGCCAGCATTTGTAGAGCAGCAAGAAAGGTAGGGGGCTCTCGTCATCTGAAAGCACTCTGAAACAGCGCACGCAAAAGTCGTACTTACTCAGGCCTCTGTCCTTAACCAGAGTGCTGGCCAGGCCACCATGAGGCTTGCCACTTATTATTTATTTCAGAAATACTCATGGGAAAAAAGATGCCCCTCAATTGCAACACAAGGATAACATATTCTAATGAAGAACTGGTAATATTCAGACCTATGTGGAGTCTCATGCTCTCACAGGGTGTGTTCTTTATTTGAATGTTCTTTAGGAGGCACCTCCAGGGAAATGTCTATGGGCTTCTCTTTCCCTATAAACAGCACCCTCAGTTGTCACAGCTGCAACTTCAGGGGCAGGGGGGGCAAAGGGAATTTTAAGTAACTCCCTGAAAGAAGCCTGGTCATAAAAACAGTATGTACACCAGTGCTGCATAAGCTACCATTTTTAAAAAGAAAATCAAAAATTGACAAAGGGTGTGTTCAGACGCGCCGTTTGATCTGGTGTCGTGAAGGTTCAGCAACGGATTTTATATGCACGATCACACAGCCAACATCGGCCTCCCATCCCCAGCTGTTGGTTTCCGGCTCACAACCGCTTTAACCCGGAGTATTTTGTTACCAGGTCCCAAAGTGGTGTTTTCTCAGCTCTCCCATTTAAAGCCGCAGTTTTCCCATTGTGATAGCTCCTCCAGTGTCAAGCCACTTCCAGTTTAAACCCCCTCCCCGCTCGAAAGCTGCCCGAGGCTTCCGCTTTTTGCCCGCCATTTTTTTTTAATGCACTGGCAGTGCGCACATAGGTGGAGCTCTGCTACCGTGTTTAGAAAACCGACATTTAAACGGTCACTTGTGTTAGAGTTTAGATGAGTTCGGGATCTCACGGAGACCATTTTCGGGTCAAACTTTTAAGGGGAAGTCTTTTGTTGGAGGGGTTAGATTGATTCACCCTGGTGGTTCTGCGCATGCGCCATTATAATTCCCCCCCCATTCTATGGAGGGGCGCCTATACGCATGTGCAAACTAAGAAAACATTTAAAAACCCACCAATGAATGCTCCCACGCAGCGCAGTGAGGCAGGTGTGATCACGATTATCCAAATCAAATATAATCCAGTTAGAACTGGAGCAGTTTAACCTGCTCTCAGCACACCGTCTGACCGCACCCAAAGTGTGTCAAATCCAGCTACAGCTTCAAAGAAGAGAAGTTGAAAACCTCCATGTCAATTTTAGCTCATGTAGTAAATCTCCTATAGTTTTAAAAAGAGGAAGAGGAAGAGGAGGAAGAGGAAATTGGATATATACACCCACCCTTCACACTCAGAGCAGTCTCAGAGCAGTTTACAATCTCCTCCCCTTCTTCTCCCCACAACAGACACCCTGTGAGGTAGGTGGGGCGGAGAACAGCTCTGAAAGAATTGTGATTGACCCAAGGTCACCCAGCTCACTGCATGTGGAGGAGTGGGGAATCAAACCCGGTTCTCCAGATTAGAGTCTGCCAGTCTTAACCACTACACCACACTGGTAGAAGGAAGGTGCTTTTGAACAGGTAACTGTGACGGTATAGCCATGTAATAAAGAGGGACAGGGTTCAACACCCTTGCCAAACATATCACAAAACCCACCTCCAAAGCAGATGAGACAACAGAGCGATATCAATTCATACCTAAAATGACTGTGCTACAATTGTTGTGGAAACTCTTTAAAAAATGCCACAAATCAAAACTTTAAAAGCCTGGGTTTATACAGGGAAGGGAGAAAAAGTGTGCAATGGTTTTGGAGAAATAACTTCAGGCAAATGAGTGAATGTACTGCAGGAAATATTACAGTACATATAGCTTAATCTTGCCTATATCCAAGAGCAGGCGTGTGAACCTTATTGTGAACCTTGACCCCTTGGCCATCATTTTGCCCTTTTCCCTATGTGTTCTGAATGACTGCAGGCGGTCTGAAATAGGTCATCCATTGTACTCAGTCAAGGGAAGAAAAAGGAAGAAAAAGAAAGGAAAGTAGAAACCAGAAAGGTACTCTTTTCAAGAATGATGTTCTCACTGTTTAGGAAATAAAATTAATTAATCCCATAAATATGCCCAGAGAGGCCAATGCGTACATTTATTACATTTGGGAAGCACCATTGCTTTAGAACAGTAATATGAACTTTTGACATCAAGCTGGTAGGGTAACAGTGCCATCCCAAGCCCCACAATAGACCAGAATAGGCCTGCTTCAGATTCAAAATATCACAGTGAAGGAGACAAACAAATCAGTACAGTAATTGAGTGAAGTAATTGAGTGATTTGCAGAATAATCTTGTTACACGCATTAGGTTGGAGTGATTCTGCACAGGATTGCACTGTTAGCATCTCTCTAGATAAGGAAGAGAGCTAGCTTGGAAAATAATATTTATAGTATGCAATGAGCCCTGCTATCTTTATTTATTTAGTTATTTATTAATGCAACTTTTACCCCGCCCGTGGTACTAACTCTCTAGATTTGAATAATATAAAACATTTGGACTCACGTGGGCCAAGCAGATAACCAGCACTATTCATAGTCCATCCCCTTTTCTCTTTAGCCTTACAGAAGGGAAAATTGCAAGAAGATTATTTGGTGCCCATATTACACAAGGGTTCACGTAAAAGACAAAGCTGGGTAAAAAAGATGATCTGAAAGAGGCTGGTCATATATTCTGTAAAATAAAACTCCCACTCTAAACCTGCGAATGCAAAATACATAAATGTTGTTATATTTAATTTGGATCGTCTGCTGGAATTTTCTGAACATACATCGGGGATAGTATCTGGTTTAACTGAAATAAATTATTTGTAAGAATTTGACTTTCCTGAATACATGGAACTGATTCCAATATGTCTCAATTTATCATTGATACACAGTGTCTTATTTCTGGATAAGAACGCTCAGGACTTGCACCTGACACTAAGGTTCTTCCCACACTTGGATCTCATCCCTGATTTTATCAGAGTTCAATTTGGGATACAATACCTTGCATTTATCCCTGGTTATAACAGCATCCATTTATCCTGGAACAAGTGTGGGGTGAAACCAGGGTGATCTCAATGTAATGTGGAAACAAGTAACACCCGGAGATAATTACAGGGGTGAACTCAAGTGTAGTGTCGAATGTAAAAATACCCCGTGATAATTACAGGGGTGAACTGGCATGTAGTGTAGAATGTAAGTTCGGGGAAAGGGTTGAACCAGGATTTAAGGTCTAGCACAGAAAGGACCACTATAACAGGAAATGAGGCTGCAGAATAAATAGCAAACACTCTGTGTTCGGCTAATTAGTAAACCTCTCAAACATTCACACCCCTTCCTTCTGAATTTCTCTGCTGCCCCCAGAAGCATTGAATCTTCAAGATCAAATCAAGCTTGGGCTACATAAAGTTCTACAAAAATGCACTACAACATCTGTTTTAATATTTCACAAGTTAAATGTATCAAAGTTCCAATATTCACCCTTTCCCCAACTTTGTGGTGCCCCCTTTGGCCCTGGTGCCCTAAGCACGTGCTTAGTCTGCTTCATGGTTAATCCGCCCCTGCCCGCATTCATGTTTCGTTCCGTTCTCAAGAAACAAGTATTTGCCTCGGCTTTAGCGGCGCCCGGGCTCATATTTAAAAGGTGGATGTGAACTTGACAAACAGGGCTAAGGCAGAGCACAGGCTTGAGCTTATTCAGGAGGAACTCGCGCGGAAAGTCTGAAAGCCATACTTACGGACAAAACCAGTCCGAAGGTCTCGGAGAGGGCAGTGCAGAAGAGGAAAGAAACGAACAGGAGGCCGGCACACCTGTGCATCTGAAAGAAGACCAAGAGCCCCGGTCACCCCCTTGCCTTCCAGCTGCGGATCCTGAAACAGTGTTCCCTCTAAGCTGAGTTATTGTGAGCTAGCTCACAGTTTTTTACCCTCCGGCTCACACATTTTGGCCTTAGCTCAGGAAGGAGGGGGCTCCCAAGCAAATGAATTTAAGCAGCAGCCAAATCGCTGGCTCACAGCTTTAATGCCAGCATCTCACAAACAACGCTCCCTCTAAGCCACGGAGTCCTGTGAGCAAAAATTCTACTTTGTGAGCGACTGGCATTCAAGTTGTGAGCGAGCGATTTCGCTACTGCATATCTTAGTTTGCTCTGGAGCCCTCCTTCTTGAGCTAAGACGGAAATGTGTGAGCCGGAGGTTAAAAAACTGTGAGCTAGCTCACACTCACTCAGTTTAGAGGGAACACTGCTCACAAAGTGGGATTTTTGCTCACAGGACTCCACAGCTTAGAGGTAGCATTGCTCTGAAAGCCGCCCCATTTGAGCTGTTGACCTGTCTGACCAGATAGACAATGCAGGTGGCAGCAACACAAAAATCTATTCATAGGATAACACAATAGACTGTACAAACGAAGCTTTTCACCCTTTCCCCAACTTCGTGGCGTCCCCTTTGGCCCTGGCGCCCTAAACACATGCCTTAGTCTGCCTAATGGTGAATCTGCCCCTGATGCCCCCAGCCAATGTTCCCTCTAAGCTGAGTTAGTGTGAGCTAGCTCACAGTTTCTTAGCCTCCGGCAGTGTTCCCTCTAAGCTGAGTTAGTGTGAGCTAGCTCACAGTTTCTTAGCCTCCGGCTCACACATTTTTGTCCTAGCTCAGGAAGGAGGGCTCCAGAGCAAACTAACTTATGCAGGAGCCAAATCGCTCCCTCACAACTTTAGTGCCAGTAGCTCACAAAGTAGAATTTTTGCTCACAAGACTCCACAGCTTAGAGGGAACATTGGCCTCCGGCTCACCCATTTTTGACTTAGCTCAGGAAGGAGGGCTCCAGAGCAAACTAATCTATGCAGCAGCCAAATGGCTCGCTCACAACTTGAATGCCAGCAGCTCACACAGTAGAATTTTTGCTCACAAGACTCCACAGCTTAGAGGGAACATTGGCTCCCCACCCCACAGAAAGCGAAGCCGTCGAGCCAGCGCGGTAGCAACGATCAGCTCTCTCGAGCAATGTTCCCTCTAAGCTGTGGAGTCTTGTGAGCAAAAAAATTCTCCTTGGAGAGCTCCTGGCATTCAAGTTGTGAGCGGGCGATTTGGCTGCTGCGGCGGTCAGTTAGTTTGCTCTGGAGCCCCTCCTTCCTGAGCGGAGACACAAATGTGCGAGCCGGAGGCTGAAAAACTGGGAGCTGGCTCACACTCACTCAGCTTAGAGGGAACACTGCAGTCGGGAGTGAGCGGGAGGCGGAGAGCGTCTCAAGAGCTCTCTGTGTGCGTCCCCCCGGTGGCCGGCGATGCCTCCGCTCCCGCCGGTGCTTTAGAGGAGCCGTCGGCCGTGGGAATGGGCGCCCACGCCAGCAGCTGCATTGCAGCCAGCCGAGACTGCCTAGGAAAAAGGTAAAGGGTTTCCCTTGCTCGAAAGCCAGTCGAGTCCGACTCTAGGGTTGCGGTGCTCGTCTCCGATTCCAAGCCGAAGAGCCAGCGCTGTCCGAAGACGTTTCCGTGGTCACGTGGCTGGCGTGACTAAACGCCAAGGCGCACGGAACGCTGTTCCCTTCCCACCGAAGCGGTCCCTATTTATCTACTTGCCGTTTCTTGCTTTCGAACTGCTAGGTTGGCACTAGAGACGGGAGCTCCGGGTCTCGAACTGCTGAACTACCGACCTTCCACAGCCCGCAGCTCAGCGTCTCAACCACTTGAGCCACCGCAGCCCCATTCTCAGCATACACATAGAAAAATTCAGTGTCATATTTAAAGGTAAAGGTTCCCCTTGCTCGAAAGCCAGTCGAGTCCGACTCTAGGGTTGCGGTGCTCATCTCCGTTTCCAAGCCGAAGAGCCAGCACTGTCCGAAGACGTTTCCGTGGTCATGTGGCCGGCATGACTAAACACCAAGGCGCACGGAACGCTGTTACCTTCCCACCGAAGTGGTACCTATTTATCTACTTGCAATTTCTTGCTTTCGAACTGCTAGGCTGGCAGGAGCTGGAACTAGAGACGGGAGCTCACTCCGTCATGCGGCAAACCCGGGTCTCGAACTGCTGAACTACTGACCTTTCACAGCCTGCAGTTCAGCGTCTCAACCTCTTGAGCCACCGCAGGGATGCCGCTCTGATCTTCAAGGCGCCGAGGCTGGACGACGGGTGGGTTCCTCGGGCTGGTCTCCCTCCGGGACTCGTCACTGCATGTCTTGGACCAGGGGGGCAGGAGGAGGTGCCGGTGGAAACGGGCGTTTGGGGCTCCGGGAGAGAGAGAAAGCGGGGGTCCCGTCCTGGCTCCCTCGCGGCTATTTATGGGCTGCCGTCCAACCCCTCCCTCGAGAGCCGCCCACGCCCCGGGGTCATTTCCCCTCGCCGTGGCCGTGCATTAGGAAGGGCAAAAAATTACAGCAATTCAATTAGAGGCATTCGGAGGCAAGATGTGGGCTGGAGATGGATAACAGCCTGGCCAATTACCTCTCATTACGGCCGGGCCGGCCGGCTGCCGCGGCGGAGCAGCGAAAGGGAGGGAGGGCTCTGCTCCTCCCACGCCCCCCTCCCTTCCTCCGGCAGCTTCTGAAGTTCTTTGTTGGTGGTGGAGGCGGCGGTGAAATTGACTAGAGTGATCTCTTTAGAGGACCAGACACCAAGTCCAACAAGGAAGTTTATTAGGCCCCTTAATGAGATCCCCAGCTCGTCGAGGACGGATTTTGTGACTGCCCTCCAGGCCAAGGTAGGATTCTCAGTCCCTTTTCTAAGAGACCCATCAATAGCCCATAAACCTAGGTGACACAGAGTTCCTTTGAAGTCCCTTTGAAGCACCAGAGAAGCCGTTTACTTTTTGCCTGGCAATGGAGCAATCTGTGTTCTTCACAAGGAACCAAGCCGAAGGCTTGGTTCCTTGTGAAGAATACAGATTGCGGTCCCGAGCCTGAGTATATTGTCGCCAGGGTCAGTTTCCTTTGGTGGTGAAAACACTGGAAATGTATGGTCTCTTTTAGAATCATGTGCTTATTCACAGTAGAACACATCAAGGTGTTAACCGGGTACAGAAGCAAGCAGGCAGGTAGCTAGGACTAATCCAAGCAGGCTGGAATAAAACAAACAAACCCTCCTTTCTCTCTCACACACACAACCTTTGGTGGTGAAAACACTGGAAATGTATGGTATCTTTTAAAAATAATGTGCTTATTCACAGTAGAACACATCAAGGTGTTAACCGGGTACAGAAGCAAGCTGGCAGGTAGCTAGGACTAATCCAAGCAGGCTGGAATAAAACAAACAAACCCTACTTTCTCTCTCACACACAACCTTTGGTGGTGAAAACACTGGAAATGTTTGGTCTCTTTTAAAAATAATGTGCTTATTTACAATAGAACACATCGAGGTGTTAACCGGGTACAGAAGCAAGCAGGCAGGTAGCTAGTACTAATCCAAGCAGGCTGGAATAAAACAAACCCTATTCTCTCTCTCACACACACACCCTCTAAGGCAGTGATGGCGAACCTTTTAGAGACCGAGTGCCCAAGCTGCGACCCAAAACCCACTTATTGATCGCAAAGTGCCAACACGGCAATTTAACCTGAATACTGAGGTTTTACTTTAGAAAAAACAACTCATACATTAACTTAAGATCATCCAAACAAAGTAAGGAAAGCAATCCCAAATGCTTTCATTGACTTAAAATTATTTGACAGAGAATTCCACACTTTAATGACGGTCTAGGCCTGGCTGGGGCGATTGCACGCGTGCCCACAGAGAGGGCTCAGAGTGCCACCTCTGGCACCCATGCCATAGGTTCGCCACCACTGCTCTAAGGTATTCATTTATTTACATCATTCAAAGTCACTACTCAGTACCAGCCAGAATTGGCGGCACTCCCTACCAACGCTCCCTCTAAGCTGTGGAGTCCTGTGAGCAAAAATTCTGCTTTGTGAGCTACTGGCATTAAAGCTGTGAGCCAGTGATTTGGCTACGGCATAAATTAGTTGGCTCTGGAGTCATATTTCCTGAGCGAAGACAAAAAGGTGTGACTGCTAGCTCACACTCATTCAGCTTAGAGGGAACACTGGTCCTTTCCCTGGCAGGCAGGTTGTGCCTCACAGTCCATTCCAAATGCTTCAAATAAAAGGTTATAACCATAAGCATTGTCTTTGTGTTTTGTATTCAAAGTGCTTACCCACCTCCAAACTGTATACACATAGCTATGGCCAGTAAGGATGCATACATACTGGAAGTTGATACACATATTTAAATTGCTGGCCATTTCCACAAAATGAATTGCAAACCAAGTATCAGGTTTAAAAGTATCAGTTTGTGGAATTCTAGTACTGTAGTGTTTCAGTATCCAAAAAACCAGTACTTAGGGTCTGATTAGATTCATTCCGCTGCATCTAAATTTATATTTCCAATTTATGAATCGCCTATTCCCTACAAGATGTAAGGCTCTAGGTGAAACTAGAACAACAATATGTAGAAAAGAGCAACACTGATCAAGGGCAGATCTTTGCTGCCTCTCTTTCCTAAACAGTACAGCAACTTAATCTTGAAATGCATTAAATACATTTAATCTTGAAATGCAAACATGCAGGCAGATATTTTTACACCTAGAGATATAAAGGTAAATTTTTTTTACAAGTCTAATAATGAGCTTTATGTGGTTGGGGTAGGTTATGCCTGCCTTTTATCCCCACATATAATGAACCACAGCATCTCAGCAGGTAAACAGTAGAGCACAGGTAGTTAAAATGAAGGTGTTAACACATTGTTTCTTTTTTTGTGAAAGAAAGAAAGAAAGAGTGATCATAAGCATGGTTAGAACGGATAAAAGGAAGTACTTCTTCACCCAAAGAGTGATTAACCCATGGAATTCACTGCCACAGGAAGTGGCGGCGGCTACAAGCATGGACGGCTTCAAAGGGGAATTAGATAAGCATATGGAGCAGAGGTCCATCAGTGGCTATTAGCCACAAGGTATAGATAGGGGCTCTGGGGCAAGTGATGCTCTGTCTTCTTGGTGCTTGGGGGGGGGGCAACAGTGGGAGGGCTTCTAATGTCCTGGCCCCACTGGTGGACCTCCTGAAGGCACCTGGTATTTTTGGCCACTGTGTGACAGAGTGTTGGACTAGATGGGCTTTTGGCCTGATCCAACATCCTACTAAGAAGTAAATTCCATGTTATTTAATGAGGCTTGTGTGTGCTTCCAATTTATGGCAGCCCTAATCTCTAGGGCCTCTTCCTTTTCTGAATCCAGCTTGAACATCTAGCATTTCTTGTTCCACATATAGTAGTAGTCTTTGTTGTATGATTTTGAGTATCACTTTACTCGTGTGAGAAATTATTGCGATGGTCCAATAGATGCTGCAGTCTTTGATGTTTCCTTTTTTTGGAGCTGGAATGTAGACCGAGTGTTGGCATATGGTTGCTGAGACTTTGATGGCCTTTGCTTCCATGTCTTGAAATAGCACTATTGATACCCCATCTCCTCCTGGTGATTTATTTCTTCCAATTGCTTTGAATTCAGCTTTCACTTCACTTTCTAAAACTTCAGGTTCTTCTTCAAAAGATTATTCTTTGAAAGAATTTATCAGCCTTTAACCTCTTCTGTATAGTTCATCAGTGTATTGTTCAGTGGGGCTTACTTCAAGGAAAGTGTCCTTAAGACTGCAATTCAAGAAGCTTTTGGCTCCTTAAAGACTTATTGTGGGATAAGCTTTTATCAGCCAGAAGTGGGCACACAGAACCTTCTGCCAGAGTTAATTCATTTTGCTGTTAATGTTCCCAAAGGCTCTTGGTTATTTTGGCTACAGCAGAGCAGAATAACATGGCTAGCCTCTGGAATATGTCAAAAATATGATGGCAAAATGCTTGTAATCTTTCATGCAATTCACCAGTGTTACCTGACAAAGATACCAATGGCTCTGAAGTCTAAATGCATACACATAAGTGAGTCTGTAAAACTGCAAGTTGATTTTCACATAAATACCCCTTTTAACTTCAGTAATAAAGCCATTTTGGTGTACTTTTTTGACTTGCTGGTTTTTTTTTTTGGTTTTTTTTTAAAGGACAGGACAAAAGGCCAAAACCTGGATTCTAGAAGTATTGTGATAAAACATTTTTTTTGCTGCTGTTAGCTCGGCTCATTTTCTTTGTGTCAATCAGAAAACAATGGGAACGATGTGTTTTTCACCTGCAATTTGAAATTATGCAATTTCACTGGTTTGTACATTTCCTTTTCAAATCTTAGTAAAATAATCATGCCATCTTTGTCAGGTGAGTTATATGATGAATGCCTCTTTTTATTACTGTCATGATCCTAGGCCTATAGTCGTGCAGCCGACAGGCTCTAGGGGGCAATGTTCCCTCTAAGCTGTGGAGTCTTGTGAGCAAAAATTCTGCTCTGTGAGCTGCTGGGATTAAAGTTGTGAGCCAGCGATTTGGCTACTGCATTAAATTAGTCTGCTCTGGAGCCCTCCCTTCCTGAGCTGAGACAGAAATGTGTGAGCCGGAGGCTAAAAAACTGTGAGCTGGCTCACACTAACTCAGCTTAGAGGGAACAGTGCTAGGGGGGCCTAGTGGCTCCGTGGAAGCCTGTATTAGAGTGACTACAGGGCCTGCATTTCCATGGGAGCTTCTAAGTGGGAGTCTCCTGGGATCTCCTGGGAGCAGCATTTTACTCATTAAGGCTGCAGTCATGTGTGCCAGTTGGTGCGGAGGGGAAGTACCCCTATTTCCTCCAGTAGAATTTCACTCGCAGTCGTGCGATCAGTCGGAGACCGATCGGTTGGACTGTGATCAGATTGCAGTCGGGCTCAGCCCGTCACTGCACAATCAGATGCCACCTCAGACGAATGGGTTTTTGGGGTTTTTTTGTCTTTTGTTTCCCATGCACATAAATGAAGAACTGTACCTCTTCACTGAGGGTTCCCCACGGAGTATGTGGTTATGCACATACTGCTAAGCAAGGGGGGGAAATGGCACTGAGTTGGGATGGAATGAGCGGACCATCCTGATGGCTTGAGTGCGTGTTTGAGTGACCAGACAGGGGAAAGTCCATCCGTGGCCCGTCGGCAAGCATTAGGGCTGGACTTTCCCCGGCATCTTCTAACTCCGCTTCTGTGGTGGAGCAGCACGGGGTGCCAACAACTGTGGAACCTTTCCCAGATGTTGCTGTCTCTGATCGTGCTCTTTAGATCTGTCAGGCATTCACTGCTGAGTTAGATCTAAAGTCACGTCTGACCGCAGCCTAAGTATCCAAAAACCATGGGGAATCTCAAAGATGAGTGTGGTAGGCTGCCTTAATGATGGGCAGTCCCATTCTACAAGCCCGCTGTCCATGGCAGACCTACACCAGCGAAGTGCCACCACAGCACAGACGATTGTGCAGAGGGGAAAGAAATGACAAAACGCCTCTTGAGGCGAGCACACTGGAGTCCCTCGCAATCCTGGCAATATCCACCAGTCATGGAATGGTGAGCTGCTGACACATTTTTGGAACACATGGGGCAGACAACCACCACCTGCTGATGTGGTCATGTCCCCCTGAAGTCACACCATCTCAATCCACAAGTGGAGTGTCAGAAGCAAAGGAGAAAATTGTTGCTGGCCCAACAACTCCTAAGGAGGCCGGTAGCCTGGGTGGCAAGAGCCTCAGAGTGGATGTACTTCAGGGAGCTCCGCACACAACTGCACCCATGCCAAAGGTCAACATGTTCCCCCACCATAGCTCACTATAGAAGAACATGTGGCAAATGGGAGGCATGGATTCAGTTCCCCAAGAAGGGACTCATTGCCCAGAAATGGGCAGACTGGCAGCAAAACACAAGGCGGAGACCAGGTTGAAACCTATACCTCCTGCACCCAGGACCAGCTCCTTGACTGCCAACTGGATGCATACAGATGAGATACCGTGTAGCAGGGGTCATTTCGTAGAAAAAGAGGTGCAGGAGCTCATTAGCATAACTTATTTGCATATGCCACACCCCCTGACAGGCTCCACTGGACTGTTTTGGATTGCCGGGGGGGGGGGGGGTGCGCGGCTGAGGGATTTGAGTCCTCGCAGAGGAGGGAGAGCTTGTACCTGAATAAAACTTGGTCTTAAAGGTGCCACTGGACTGTTTTGGACCAGGGGGCAGGAGGGGGGGCTCTGCAACTTACCTGGCTGCTTCTTGGTCTGACTGAGGGCTGCTGGGAGCAGGGGTGGGGCTTGTTGCATGTGCCTGCCCCCTGGGCTCTTTACTGCCGGAGGTCTGCTGCTGTGCGCTCCGGCAGGAAATGACCCCTGCCGTGTAGGAAATAAGGCACGACCAGCAGCCATATTAGGATATACAGGTTATGTTATAAACTCAGGCATGGTCTAGCAGAAAGGTACAGATATAGCCCCCAATTCAGAGTCATCCCAATCACTGTATTCCTAGGAGAGAGAGCTGTACTGGCCCCATGGCTGTCTGAGCAGCTCAAGATAGCACAGGAGCTGGACTGAACTGCAGGCTGTGGAAGGTCGGTAGTTCAGCAGTTCAAGACCCGTGTGCCGCAAGACGGAGTGAGCTCCCGTCTCTAGTTCCAGCTCCTGCCAGCTTAGCAGTTCGAAAGCAAGGAATTGCAAGTAGACCAATAGGTACCACTTCAGTGGGAAGGTTACAGCGTTCCGTGCGCCTTGGTGTTTAGTCATGCCGGCCACATGACCACGGAAACGTCTTCGGACAGCGCTGGCTCTTCGGCTTTGAAACGGAGATGAGCACCGCAACCCTAGAGTCGGATTCGACTGGCTTTTGAGCAAGGGACCCTTTACCTTTACCTTTAACCCTATGGCAGGGCATGCAATCTACACTGGTTGCTTCAGCCAGTGGTCATGCCACAAGCCTGGCAGGTGGTTTGTATACTTGGAGTGACGTTATTCCAGGTCTCTGCCCTGTTGAATTGCTTCCTGCACAAACACCATAGACATATGGGCATTAACAAGTAATGTGCCACACCGACAGAAGTGACTTCTAGAGTTTTGCGCATAGTGGTCTAAGTCAGGTTTGCCATTCCCGTTGTAGGGTTGCCCACTTTTAAACTGGTCCATCTGGCTATCCCTTGAACATCAGTTTAGTCTGCAAGCAACTACCAGGTGCTGTTATTTATCTTCATGCCATGAAAAGATTCCAGTGGCCATTTCCACGCATTAGGTAAAGGTAAAGGTTTCCTTGCTCGAAAGCCAGTCGAGTCCAACTCTAGGGTTGTGGTGCTCATCTCCGTTTCAAAGCCGAAGAGCCCGCGCTGTCGGAAGACGTTTCCGTGGTCATGTGGCCGGCATGACTAAACACCGAGGTGCACGGAAGGCAGTGACCTTCCCACCGAAGTGGTCCCTATTTATCTACTTGCAATTTCTTGCTTTCGAACTGCTGGGTTGGCAGGAGCTGGAACTAGAGATGGGAGCTCACTCCATCATGCGGCACCCGGGTCTCAAACTGCTGAACTACCGACCTTCCACAGCCTGCAGTTCAGCGTCATTAAACCTGTGTTAAAGGGACAGAACATTTTCTCCCCTCTTCAGTTGGCAACCATATCCTCTCTTCATCTCCTTATGATGGGTTGCTGCTGTTGGAGGACATTTATCTGATGTTTACCCATTCGCTGATGAAAGTTGCATTGGAATAGTGTCTTCACTGTCTTCTCAGACTGCTCTGTTCCACGGGGCTCTGAATCCTACAAGGCAATAGGCACCATGGGTATTTGGTCAGCAGTCCCACAGAGAAGAACAGGGAAGCTGCTAGTCACCCCGAACTTCTGTTGTGCCTGCAGGGTGCTAGAGAATGAACTTGATATTTTGATTTATGGACTTATATTTATTGCTACACACAATGGACTGTGCACACACACACACAGGCTCAGAGAACTGTACACTTTAAGTCACCTGTTGTGATGTCACACATAGAAGGTGCCTGCACAAGCCTTACACGTGTAAATAAGGTTTTAGCTACACAGTTACCAGCCTGGGGAAGAAGCACACACCTCCATTATTGTGAGCGGTAAGAAACAACAACCTGAGCAGAGACAGCCCCCGTTGCAGAATGACTTGTGGTCCCGTAGGACACATCGCTGCTTTGTTCCTGCATTGGTATTTCCTGCCAAATGGACATTTGGTTCACAAAGAGAATGGCCAGCTTCATCTACACTACGATGGAGCATCCTGACGCCAAGGTTTTCACACCTGCCCAGATGCCCTCCTTTGAGTAAGGTATTAGATTACAATATTGGCCACTCCTTATAGGTAACCACCCCTCCCTATAGGCAACCAATAGGATTGTTTTTGGGACGGACTAACAGGTAGGTGGGTCCACAGGTTGGAACAGTTCCCTCCCACCTAATGGATCCACTATAAAAGGTAAGGACCATTCACCTGGCCCTTCCTAGGTAGCAATCCCCGCAACAACTCCTGTCTGCTTTTTAGTCCTCTTGAGTCCCACTTACTATCCCCAAACCCTTGCTTCTACTTTGATCTCTTGATCTGTAGTCAAGAGACTCACACGTTCTGGCTGGTTCTGGTTGTGTGTGTATTCCCTTAGTTTACATTTCTTCCCATCCACTCTTCATTGGAACAACCAAAGCTGCGAAGATAGATAAGTATAGCCCATCATCACCCCCACCTGCTAATGCAACAGTGCTTATTTTAATACTGTATTTCCAAGGAACTTGATTGAATGTGTGAGTGCATCAGTATTGTTTGTATGAAATTTATATTCTTTTAAGTAAAAGACATTTATTTTAACAACAACAGCCTCGAATCCTTCTCTGGTAACTCTTGGTGGGAACAGGACCTTGGTATAGTTGGCAAGGACCCATTTATAAATTGCCAATTGCTGTAAATAAAGCAATTCGGCTAACAAGGGAAGGTGTTGTCCTGGCATGGAATCATGCTGACATCATCAGGAGTCATTTTGTAGAAAAAGAGGTGCAGGAGCTCATTAGCATAACTTATTCTGCATCCATTGTATAATGTCCAGTGGTCATTTCCTGCAGGAGCACACAGGAGCAGAGCTCCAGCGGTAAATAGACCAGGGGGCGGGCACATCCAACAAGCCCCACCCCCTGCTCCCAGCAGCCCTCAATCAGAGCAAGAAGCAGCCAGGTAAGTTGCAGAGCCCCCCCCGGCCCCCGGTCCAAAACAGTCCAGTGGCACCTTTAAGACCAAGTTTTATTCAGGTACAGCTCTCCCTCCTCTGCGAGGACAGATCTGCACGTTCCCCCCCCCCCATAGCTAGCAATCCAAAACAGTCCAGTGGAGCCTGAGCGGTGGGTGTTGCCCTCTGACACACTTCCGGTGATGTCAGGGGGTGTGGCCTATGCAAATGAGTTATGCTAATGAGCTCCTGCACCTCTTTTTCTACAAAATGACCCCTGTGTAGGTTTATGTTTTTATGATGGTATATTTTATTGTTCTGATTTTTCCTTGTTTCAAACTGTTGTACACTGCTCTGAGCCTGCTCTGCGGGGAGGGTGGTACAGAAATCCAACCAGATAAATAAAATAAATAAACTGTGAATTGTAAACTGCTTTAAGACCTAAGGAAATGCAGAACATAAATCTTTTAATACGCAAACAAACTGGGGTGCTAGCCTATGTGTGAGACCCCTTTACTTGTGCTAAGTCACAATGGCAGGAGTCGGTACCATTGGATCCTGTGCCCCCGGATGGGGCTGCCCGCTTGTGTACCTCCAGATATATCAATGCAATTTGGAGATGTGTCAGTATAAGTCCAGGAGACGCCAGGGGAGGGCTAAGTCAACATTCTAAACACTTTGGGCTCGGGGTTTAGGACTGGGAGGTCAGGCACTCATGTGTACAAGAAAATGATGAAATGCAGGTGGCAAATCCTTCCTGTTCTTTGAAGATCCCTCATTCCCATTACTGAGATTTACTGGAATTTTGGCTTCAGCTCATTATTCTCCATCCATTTAGGGAATTCAGCAAAGTCATTAGATGTTTTAGAGGCAGCTGAGTTTCTACGTGATACTAGGATGCTATGGACATGCCCTTTGCAATCTTCTGATGACCTGGACTTTATTTTTGTATGTCATATTTATTTTATATCTGATCCATAACAGCTACAGAGGTTTCCCTCATATTTTTAATTTTTTTCTCATTTGTAGGAACATTTGCGATTTTAAAAAAAGAACCGAGAACAGAGACCTGCTGATGGGGGGAAATGAAGATGGATGGTAATAAGGGAAGGCTCATTTTCTTCATCTTTCCGAAGCCGTAACCATTGTTTTCTCATTTTCCAATTGTGCTATTTCTGTCCAATACACTGGGGAGAAATGTGGTTAACCTCAGATCAGTGAACTATTTGTTCATTTTGCACCAGCAACACAATGTCAAACTGAGCCAAACGTTAAAATATATGAATAAAAGTTTATCATCTCTTTCAGGTTTTCCAATTATGCATTAATATCTTCACCTGTTAAGAAAATAAAATTGTTCAGTGACTCTTACTTGACAATCAGTCTGGGCTCTACTGTAAATGAAAACATTTACTTTTTCTACCCCAAAAAATTATTTGTATAAAAGCTATATTACTTTGGGAAAAAATTATTATGTTAAAAAAATATTTATTTATTTATTGCAGCTTATATCCTGCCCTACCCTGCAAGCAGCTGCGGTGGCTCAAGTGGTTCAGACGCTGAACTGCAGGCTGTGGAAGGTCAGTAGATCAGCAGTTCGAGACCCAGGTGCCGCAGGATGGAGTGAGCTCCCGTCTCTAGTTCCAGCTCCTGCCAACCTAGCAGTTCGAAAGCAAAAAATTGCAAGTAGATAAATAGGTACCATTTCGGTGGGAAGGTAACAGCGTTCCACCTGTGATGTATTCAATAGCTACCATTGTAATATATGACTGTTGTGAAACACCTAATTGAAGTTCCATGTCAAGCTTCATCCTGGGCTAGGATCCTAATCCCTCCTATCCTATTGGTAGGCCAGGAAGAACCAACCAATCACGTGCCATCAAGCTCCCTGAGCGGGAATGTCTGTGATTGGACTTTATGTATACAATCTTATTGGTTGGTATTGTATAGTAGGGCATGGCTACATTAGCCGGGAGAGTTTAAAAGTGGAATGGCTTCAATGTAAAAGCTGTTCTGGCTATCAGATGTTGATCCGTGTTGGAGTTGTGTTTCAGTTGATGAATAAAGCTGAATCTTTGCTGAATCACTCTCCGACTACTTTGTTAAGCGAGCGACTTAACACCACCAGGCTGGGGCATGGGCCGGAAAAGTCCTGGCCCTGGTTGAGGCCAGACAGGTATCTCTTGGGCTGGAGACTACTAGCCAGTGCTGGTCAGCAGAGCACAAGGCTCTGCAGGGCATATCTACCCTCAAAGAAACGATAAGACAGGATCGAGGAAACTAAATCCTCGACTCAATTAAGCCATGGTGCTTAGGTTTATGACCATGCAACCTAATCTAGGCATAGAAGGGCATAAGGATGTATGGCATTTGCCCTAATGGTTGGCAAACCACATATTGGATGGCCAGACCTGGTATCAATACACAGAGCCCCGCAGTAGCCTCTGCCTGCTACATTTAACCAGCTCCAAGCCTCCAATTCCTGACTTCAGGAGTTCTAAGATGAAGTACATGTCCTTCTGTTCTAATTTTGACTGTACTTGCTTACATTCTCTATCTGCTTTTGTATGGGTCAGGGTAAAATTGCAACAATACTTCCATACTATTGTGCTTTGTAACTGCGTACTGACAGTTGTTCAATACCCCCAGTCCTCAATACTTGTGTTCAAATGTGGCAAGTTTTATGAGTGGGATTTAAATAAACACAAGGAGACCCGCGGTACTCGCGGGGGGGGAGAAGAGCTCCGTCTCCTCCATCCCCCCCGCTCGATCTCCCCGAGGGGGCAGCGGTGGCGAGGCCAGTCCTCCCCCCCCGCCCGGCTCCGAGGCGGTGGCGAGGCCGTCCTCCCCCCCCGGCTCCAA
>NW_015163128.1:63262-72647 GCF_001447785.1 Gekko japonicus
CGCACAGGCGGAGCCACCAGAGCGGGTGGAGCCTGTGGCTGGCCGGCCTCGGCGATCTCCTCGTTGTCCGACATGGGGTCCGGTCTAGCGGGGCTGCCTACCCGCACTAGCATCCCACCTTCGTCGCCAATTGTTAAGTTGTGCGTTTAACAAAGAGTCGGAGAGTGATTCAGCAAGAATTGCGGTTTATTCTTCAGCTCAGTTACTTCTCCGTTGCGGTACAACAATCGCCAGCCAGAACCCATCACAGATCCAACATTCGAACCAAATACATATACTGGCTGCTCTATATTTAAACACTCCCGGCTAATGTAGCCACACCCCCTGTACAATAAGTCAACCTATGAGGTTGAAGCAATAACAACCAATCACAAGCGATCCCGCTCTGCACGGTGATTGGCAGACACTTTCTGGGCTAGGGATCCTATTGGTTACACTAGGATCCTAGCCCAGGATGAAGCTCAACATGGCATCTTAATCAGGCGATTCACACATCAGTATTTACAATCAAGTCTCAATGGCACAGTTCACATAGGCAGTTATATACATTGCAATACATAACATTAAGTATCCCCCAGATTTTTAAAAAAACGTTTTAGATTTTTGTGCACACCTGGGGACCGCCCCAAGTGCCCCCTCTGTGCTGATTTAGATATCCGCACAGAGGGGGCTACTTCGGTATTAGATATATAGATATTTCAAACATTTTGATTTATTTGGTTGACAGTGGCATTCCAGGCCAATATCCAAGGGGAAACATTGATTTCCTAAAGGGTTTTTTTCCCCCTGAACGGAATAGATGCATCAGAATAAGACTTGTTTGGAAAAGTTGACTGATTGGATACAGTATTAGCAAAGTGTTGAAAAACAAACTCAAAGAAATATGATGTTTGTCACTCAGGACTTGAATTAAACTTTTAGTCCTAAAACCAATTTGTGCATTAGGTTCAGCACAGGTGCACATGGAGTGGGATTTTAATGCTTCTGCATGTGTCTCTCCTGCTAAAGATGGACAGTCTCCCAGTCCTAAAACCCAATTCTCTCTCAAGTTGCATTATACCTACAAGCTGGTTAGGTAAAGGTAAAGGTTCCCTTGCTCGAAAGCCAGTCAAATCCGACTCTAGGGTTGTGGTGCTCATCTCCGTTTCAAAGCCGAAGAGCCAGCGCTGTCTGAAGCTGTTTCCATGGTCATGTGGCCGGCATGACTAAACACCAAGGCGCACGGAACGCTGTGACCTTCCCACCGAAGCGGTACCTATTTATCTACTTGCAATTTCTTGCTTTCGAACTGCTAGGTTGGCAGGAGCTGAAACTAGAGATGGGAGCTCAGTCCATCATGCGGCACCCGGGTCTCGAACTGCTGAACTACTGACCTTCCACAGCCTGCCGTTCAGCGTCTTAACCACTTGAGCCACCGCGTTTTCATGGACACTCAGGAAGGAACCTCTCAAGAGTCTCCATCAGGAGTTCAACAATTTTCACCTCAACATCAGCCTCACCATGAACCAATTTCATGGACATCACTGTGAAACTATGCAATGCATACATAAGCACCACCTTATAATGGAAACCCACTAGCAATCAAATGTACCTGCATGCTTCCAGCTACCATCTGAAGCACATGAAGTAATCCATAGCTTACAGTCAAACACTGTGTTACAATCACATTTGTTTCTGTCCCTCATACAGAGAATCTTACCTGAAGGAATGACAGAAAACATTGCTTGGATTACAAGACCTATCCAGCACAGTAATGGAGCAGTTCAGCAAAATCAGGCTGGTACTCACAGCCAACCTGCTACAAGACAGAACCAAAGAAGTCAACAATGGCACACCACTGGTTGTCACCTGCAGCTCACAACTCAAACCATTTCAATGCGTCATCAATTATGTATAGCCCTCTCCTGGATACAGATATTTCTCTTCCACATGTTTTGGGAGGTAGGCCTTTCCTTGCTTACAGTCAGTTCCCCAACTCAGAAAAGCTTCTCACCAACGACCATGGATAACCCAAACTCTGCAACAGACCTAGATACCAGTTTTGTCCCCATATACACACAGGCAATGCTGTTATGGGACCTAATGATATCAGCTACACTATCAAGGGCTTGCACATCATCCAATTTAATATATGCCACAATGTGCCAAGAATGCCCTTCTACTGTCTACATTAGATAAACATGTCAGTCTCTGCATGAGACAATCGGTGAACACAAACTGGACATAAGAATTCACAACATTCAGAAACCAGTCAGGGAACATTTAAATCTCCCTGGATATACTATTACAGACTAGGTTACTGTTCTACAAACAAACAAATCAATAAATAGGAACACAGTGTGAAGATGCTGAATTAGAACTCATAAAAATAATTAAATGCTACATGTTATCCTGGCTTAAACAGAGACTTGAGTTTCCTCGGTCACTACAGTCCTTAGCTCTATGATACCCATGTTTTGGAAATTTTAATTGGCTGTTCTTAATGTGCTTTAGCAGAGTATAACATTGTACCAATAGCAGTTATTTGCTGACCTGTTTGAACCTCTGACCTCCCTCATATACATGTAAGTTTGGTGTCGTGGTTAAATGCATGGACTCTAATCTGGGAGAACCGGTGATTCCCCACTCCTCCACTTGCACCTACTGGATGACCTCGGGCAAGCCGTAGCTCTGATAAGAGCTGTTCTTGAAAAAAGAGCAGTTTCTGTCAGAGCTCTCTCAGCCTCGCCTACCTCACTGGGTGTCTGTTGTGGGGAGGGGAGGGGAAGGGAAAGGAGTTTGTAAGCCGCTCTGAGACTCCTTTGGGTAGTGAAGGGTGGGGGGATAAATCCAATCTTTTCTTCTTCTTAGTTCTGACATGCCTCTGGTTAAGGGGCAGGTAGTAGTGCCTGCAAGCAGTAAAATGTCTTGGGCTGCCACAATTGTTGCTTCTGCAGTAGTATTCAGGTAGATGCAGAATTTTGCAGCAGTAAATATCTACAGGAAATATAATTTAAAAACAGGGAAGCCTGGAGGAGAACAAGAAGTCGCTTTCCTAAAAATAGAATGACATACAGCACGACAAAAGTTTTGCAACAGATAATGCAATTTAAAAGGCAGCCATATCTCGTATATGTAACTATCTGCCAATGCTGTTTTATTCATTTAGGACAATTATGATAAAATGGATATTTGTACTTTGTTTGCCGTATGTGAGAATATACAGTTTATAGGGTAGCAACATTACAGCTAAACCTCAAAGTTCTCATTCGGACTCTCCATCTGGGCCACAGTTTTGTCAATTAGCATCATGCCCCAGCAAATACTTGTAGTGTGTTACTCATGTTTATGATAAATTAGTATCATGGGATTCCAAGTATGGTGTAAAAAACTTAGTAAATGCTAACTAAAATAGTCAAATGTTGGCACTGAAACATCCCAGACTGATAATTTGGCATCTAAATAAAGGCCAAACTATATAGCATCAGGAGATCAATAAACAGATTACACACTTTTATAAATGAAATAGCAGCTGTAAGAGATCTGAAATGAATCGAGGTTGTGACATGGGGGGGGGGGGATATGTTCCTACCCATTTTCCCTGTGCTTTTGTGCTCTCAGTTGCCTCTTGATGCCGTTACAGAGCTCTTGTGGTGTGAGCCAGTGTAGTTAGATTGTTGGACTTGGCCTGGGGAGTCCAAGGTTCAAATCTACAGTGGTCATGAAATTAATTGGGTAACCTTGGGCCAGACATTCTCTCTCAACCTAATCTAATGTATAGGGTGGTTGTTTGAATAAATCAAGAGAAAATGTACTCTGCTCTGAGCACCTTGGAGAAACATTGGCATTAAAATATACTATCTGTAAATAAATACATTTCTACAGCAGGAAAAATAAATGGGCAGCCAGAACAGCGACCCCTTTGAATTGAAATAAATACCAGTTCCCAGCATTCCAAGAAACAGAATCCGGAGTGGGGCTATGCAGATAGAAACAGTCTTGATTCTCAAAGGTTAGTGTCAGTAGAGGGAGGGTCCAAGCACTACCCCTACCCCAATGGTATCCCGAAGTTCACACCTTAACTTAAAAGAGAATGCTGCTGTATGAGTGGATGAAAAAAATGACTGTGCACTTGGTTCACAGAAATGCACTGTACCCTTCAATGGACAAACTCATCTTCTAAATATACATCAATTATTATAATAAAGGGCAGTTTGCTAGTAATTAAAATGATTAACAGGTTCAGGTAAGGCAGCATACAAATGTCCTACATAAATAAACAATACTGTAAGGCATAAGTCCAGAACTGTAGTCGTGTTAGTCTGTAGTGAGAAAAATAAACATCTTAAAGGGTAACAACATTTTATTCCAGTATAAACTCTTGTGGACTACAGCCTACTTCTTCAGAATTCAGACTTACAGACAGGCTTTTAAAAAGTTTCCCTTACTCTCTGTGGCACATCATACTTTTTCTTTTTTCTTTCTGGTTTTTATTAATTTTTCAAACAAAAGAACAAAAGGAACAATCACCGCTAAAGACAAACAAGCAAAAAAGGAAAAACCTTCTAAATTACAAAACAGAGAAATGTAGAAACAAGATTAACATATTCTTCTGATTTATTTATGTAAGAAAAATTGGGGTGTAACCAGGGGTCATTTGGGGGGGGACGCCATCCCCCCGGGTGAGGTGCGGGAGGGCAGGGCCTGGAGCTCCCTGCTGGTGCCCGCTGGAGGTCGCCGCCGGCTGTGGGGAGGACACACTTCCAGTGATGTCAGGGGGTGTGGCATATGCTAATGAGTTATGCTAATGAGTCCCCCTAGCTCTTTTTCTACGAAATGACCCCTGGGTGTAACATAAATGGAAGCAGTGGGGATATTTCTGCAATTAATTTCCCCCCCATTTATTCCAAATGTTTAATGTGGTGTATAAAAAAGGATTCTCAACCCATTTCCCCCCTCCAAAACCAGTCCCCCCCCCAATTAATTCCAGTTGTCTCCCATTTGCTTCCATACCACCTGTGGTTTATCAAAGTATGATACCAGTGCTCTCGACTGGTTTCCCTAACCCCCTTGGTCTAATCGCTTTCGTCTCAATGTCTTTATAAGTCAGGTCTTTTATCTTGATAAATAAAGCTGGTAAGTATCTTTTGCCACTTTGCCAAGTCTTTTGGTTCAATTACTATGGGAAGTGTTTGAAAGAAATAATTTAATTTTGGTAATGTCACCATTTTTATTGCAGTGGTTCTACTCACATCAGACTTTTTCATACCTGTCATATCACAGAAAGTAACCATTCCTGCTACTGTGAATGCTAATGTTAAACAAACTGAAGACTGACTGCTTTAAATTTCCTTGCCATTATGCACATTATAGATAATACTGAGTTCTGTGTTTGAAAGCAAGGAGCACCATAACTCAGCTAAAACTTCTTCTGCTGCTTAAGGAACACTTCTGCTCGGGATGTACGAGAGTCCCATTATTGAATCAGAGCTCCACATTTATATGAGAGCCAAACGATTCTCCATTTCAAGCATTTTAAATGGGTAAATGAATGGCAACTGTCCAATCTCAGCATCAAATATTTTTTTCTTAACGTATATTTTAATGCTGAAAATAAAATCTAAATACTATCATTTCAAAATGAGGGCTGAGTCACGGCGATACATTATTAGAAAACTTTTTCTTTGTCTCATAAAGAAGACCGGAATTATGATTTCTCTGTTACTTTAATCTTCACAGCACAATTTAGTCTCAAAGAAGGAATCTAATAAATACTATAGCATAAAAGGAATATTCTCAAGACTGCAGCATATAAAATGCGACCAACAGTTGGTAGGACTGAGTGCCATTCAGCAATCCAGTATTATGGGATTACTCTAGGTGCGCGCGTGTGTGCGCTTCCCTCTCCTGCTTTTAAGGATAAGTCTCCTTTGGGAGATGCCTGACATCTTTTGTACTAATACATTTGTTTGCAAATGTACAGGTTGTTCAGGCACTGTTGGGGGTCCAGGAAAAAGCACAAAGGCAGGCCACGCTACTGTTGTACGCACAGTTTATGAAACACTTTATACTCTGCCACTGACTAACAGGTTTGACTTGGTGGGTGCACTTAGCACTTCCACGGTGCATATGTTAAGTGCCATTTATGATTCTAACATCATGCATGCATTCCGGTATTAAGTCTGGTTCATTTGTGACTGTTGTTTGGATGCATGCTGGGACGGCAAAATGCCGAAAGAACAAAATGTTAACTTGCTATTTTTGCTGAGGCTTATGGCCTTGGCAGGCCAGCTATAACTGTGCATGTCTCTGGCGAAACGAAGAACAATGGCACCTTGTAAACCATATCAGCTATATAGATACTTTTAGAATTTTACAGTCTAAGAGAAAGAAACACTTCTTGTTCAGCTAAAAGAAAAAAACTTTACTTGGGAAAGTCCAGCCTAAAAGGTTTTCTGCCAATCAGAGACCTGTTAGGTCAGAGTGCTGATGTTTGATGGAACCAATAATCTTGTTCAATTCGTGTGGATCACCCTGAGTATAAGATCCTATGTCACCCTTTGTAACACTTGAAGAGTCTGTTGGGTATTCAGGGTTCCAAAACCTTGAGATCTGTACTCTTCCTTTATTAATAAATTATTTTTTGGTCTTCTACTCTACAGCACTGCTTTGTGTGTTTTCTCAAATTGGCCTGGGCAAACACAACCAGGACAGAGGTTCTGTCTATCACTAGTCCTAACAGAGCATAGTATTCTTGGGAGATTCCCCCCCCCCCTTAAATCCAGACCAGTCCAGAAGAAAAGACAAAACATAGCATACACATATAACTGCTGTATTTTCAAGTAAAGGATTTCAGGCAGCAGCAAGGCCTGGAAAAGATCTTGAGAGCCATGATCTTAACGCGCGATGGAAAAAAGCTTCAGTTGAATCTGCATTTGCATTTTTAAATCAGTTCCGTGCTCTGTGACGCCGCCTTTCTCTATGCTTGTTTGAATGTTGTTTGGAGAAGATTCTTTTAAAGCAGTGCAGAGGTGCAATGACAGCGGAGCCGCCCCAAAGGACGATAAACATATGTGGATGTGCAAAAGTATGCTAGCACCGTTGAGGTGTGAAAACCACACCAAACGTAGACAGCTTTTTAAAAGACCGAGTCAAAAGGCTGGGACTCGGGTGGGAAAGACAAATCTTTCAATACTAGATGGTCTCCGATATTGGAAAAAGCAGAATATACTCTGGAAAAAGTTAAACATCCACGAAAACCAGGATATTTTGACTTTATTAAGAGTGGCTGGCAGTGTTCCCTCTAAGCTAAGTTAGTGTGAGCTAGCTCACAGTTTTTGAGCCTCCGGCTCACACATTTTTGTCTTGGCTCAGGAAGGAGGGCTCCAGAGCAAACTAGTTTATCCAGCAGCAAAATCTCTTGCTTGCAACTTTAATGCCAGTAGCTCACAAAGTAGAATTTTTGCTCACAAGACCCCACAGCTTAAAGGGAACATTGGACTGGCTGGATACTTTAGTCCCAGAGGGAGTACATAAATAATGCTTATCAGCATTTCCTTTAGTAAAACCACACACCGAAAGACCGAAGTTTGTTGAATGTTGCATTTTTATGTTCCTTTCACATGTTATACTTGCAATGTGCATTGCTATCAATCAGGGCTATTTGGGGGCAGGAACGGAGTTCCAGCTGGCTCCCGAGTTGGCCACGCCTAGCAGGAGCTTATTAGCATAACAGGCCACACCCACCAGCAGAAACTCATTAGGATTGGCTACAGTAGGGGTGTGTGGCCTACCATGCAAAGGAGTTCCTGCTACAAGAAAGGCCCTGGGTTTTGACAACAAACAAGGTAAACAGAATAAGCAGCAAAAGGTGGGTGTGGCTGGATGACCACTAGGGGTCCCAAATCCCCCTGGGGGGGGAATTCCCCCCGGTTTCAAGCCCCAATTCCCGCTCCCGCTCCCCTCAAATGGCGTCGCCCCGCCCCCAGCGTGTGACGTCACTTCCGGGTGACGCACGCGGGACGTCTGGGAGCCCCCCCCAGACGAATTTCATTTGGCAACCCTAATGACCACACTTCTGGTAACATGGCCTAATGTGCTAATGAGCTGTGCTGTCAGGGGTGCGGCCTAATGAGTTCCTGCTGTTGGGTGTGGCCTATTATGCTAATGAGTTCCTGCTGGGCCTTTTCTACAAAAAGAGCCCTGCGTATCAATTGTTATAAAAACTATGCCCCCATCTTGCCTTGTCACCAGGAGAGATCTTGTTCTGCTGAGCTTCCTCCCCCAAGCCTTGTTGGCCACTTTGGCCAACTCCTCCTGCATGCTGCAGCCCTCTGTCTGTGGATTTTTTTTTAATCTAATGGTGTGTGTTTCATGACCCTTGACAATGGGGGGGGGGGCCTGCTGAGAGCTGCTGTGGAAACAGGGAAGATCCACCCCCACGAGCATCTTCTGAATGCACAATTGAACCCATAAAAACAGTGATTTGACTTGAATTAAGTTACCAAAGAAGCAGGTAGAACATTTCCATCTCCGACTGTTAATAAACAAACTTGAGATTTCTAATACTTCATTATGCAGGCTTCGCAGCTGAAGATGCCTGCACCCTTAAAGGTGGGAGAGCAGGCCAGTGAAATCACAGGGTACATGCTTTGCATAGCAAAATACAACAGTGATCATTTACTGTGTCTTAAACATGTCTTGAGAGCTGCGGTGGCTCAAGTGGTTAAGACGCTGAACTGCAGGCTGTGGAAGGTCAGTAGTTCAGCGGTTCAAGACCTGGGTGCCGCATGACGGAGTGAGCTCCCATCTCTAGTTCCAGCTCCTGCCAACCTAGCAGTTCGAAAGCAAGAAATTGCAAGTAGATAAATAGGGACCACTTCGGTGGGAAGGGAACAGCGTTCCGTGCGCCTCGGTGTTTAGTCATGCCGGCCACATGACCACGGAAACGTCTTCGGACAGCGCTGGCTCTTCGGCTTGGAAACGGAGATGAGCACCGCAACCCTAGAGTCGGACTCGAATGGCTTTCGAGCAAGGGAACCTTAACCTTAAAACATGTCTTGACACAGTTTGTTTTAAGTGTGGGGTTTTTTAATGACTGCATTTTCAAGTTATTTCTACCACACAACCTAATCCTAATCTCTTCACAGTTGCTTGTAGTTTTATTAAAGCTATGATGGGGGGAAAAAAATGGTTATAAAAACTACATAGAATGTTTGCTTGGGAGCTACCGGCGTGGCTGCAAAGGGATGTCCCCCTTTGCTAACACGGCTGAGTCACAGAGGACGTCCAGATGTCCGAGAGGACTCGCTTGGAGACACAATGCGCTCCCAGGCCTTCCGAAACCAAACAACCGGTCGATGTTAAGTGTCTTTTTTTGGGGGGGGGGGATTCGGGATGCAACGCC
>NW_015163128.1:73668-89014 GCF_001447785.1 Gekko japonicus
CCGGCTCACACATTTTTGTCTCGGCTCAGGAAGGAGGGCTCCAGAGCAAACTAATTGATGCAGGAGCCAAATTGCTGGCTCACAACTTTAATGCCAGTAACTCACAAAATAGGGTTTTTGCTCACGAGACTCGCAGCTCAGAGGGAACATTGCCTGGAACCAGTGTTCCCTCTAAGCTGAGTTAGAGTGAGCTAGCTCACAGTTTTTTAGCCTCCGGCTCACACATTTTTGTCTCGGCTCAGGAAGGAGGGCTCCAGAGCAAACTAATTGATGCAGGAGCCAAATTGCTGGCTCACAACTTTAATGCCAGTAACTCACAAAATAGGGTTTTTGCTCACGAGACTCGCAGCTCAGAGGGAACATTGCCTGGAACCAGTGTTCCCTCTAAGCTGAGTTAGAGTGAGCTAGCTCACAGTTTTTTAGCCTCCGGCTCACACATTTTTGTCTCAGCTCAGGAAGGAGGGCTCCAGAGCCAACTAATTGATGCAGGAGCCAAATTGGCTCACAACTTTAATGCCAGTAGCTCACAAAATAGGATTTTTGCTCACGAGACTCCGCAGCTCAGAGGGAACATTGCCTGGAACCAGTGTTCCCTCTAAGCTGAGTGAGTGTGAGACAGCTCACAGGTTTTTAGCCTCCGGCTCACACATTTTTGTCTCGGCTCAGGAAAGATGGGCTCCAGAGCAAACTAATTGATGCAGGAGCCAAATTGCTGGCTCACAACTTTAATGCCAGGAGCTCACAAAGTAGGATTTTTGCTCACAAGACTCCACAGCTTAGAGGGAGCATTGCTCCAGAGCAAACGAATTGATGCAGCAGCCAAATCGCTCGCTCACAACTTTCATGCCAGCAGCTCACAAAGTAGGATTTTTGCTCACAGGACTCCACAGCTTAGAGGGAGCATTGCCTGGAAACCAGGGGCGGATTACGGCTCACTGGTGCCCTAAGCACCGACTGATCTTGGTGAGCACGTGATTTGGTTACTGCCAGTGTTCCCTCTTAGCTGTGAAGCGTTGTGAGCAGAAATTCTATTTTGTGAGCTCCTGGCATTAAAGTTGTGAGTGGGCGATTTGGCTACTTTATCAGTTAGTCTGCTCTGGAGCCCTCCTTCCTGAGCTCAGACAAAAATGTGTGAGCCAGAGGCTAAGAAACTCTGAGCTAGCTCACACTAACTCAGCTTAGAGGGAACACTGGTTACTGCATCAATTAGTTTGCACTGGAGCCCTCCTTCCTGAGCTAAGACAAAAATGTGTGAGCCAGAGGTTAAAAAATGGTGAGCTAGCTCACACTCACTCAGCTTAGAGGGAACACTGGTTACTGCATCAATTAGTTTGCACTGGAGCCCTCCTTCCTGAGCTAAGACAAAAATGTGTGAGCCAGAGGTTAAAAAATGGTGAGCTAGCTCACACTCACTCAGCTTAGAGGGAACACTGGTTACTGCATCAATTAGTTTGCACTGGAGCCCTCCTTCCTGAGCTAAGACAAAAATGTGTGAGCCAGAGGTTAAAAAATGGTGAGCTAGCTCACACTCACTCAGCTTAGAGGGAACACTGCTCGGTGCCCCCGATCTTGGTGCCATAGCCTCTGACCCAACCTACAACAAGTACCGTGCACAGACCATTATAACCAATGTTCCCTCTAAAAGCTGTGGAGTCTTGTGAGCAAAAATCTTACTTTGTGAGCTACTGGCGTTAAAGTTGTGAGCAAGCGATTTGGCTCCTGCATAAATTAGTTTGCTCTGGAGCCATCCCTCCTGAGCTGAGACAAAAATGTGTGAGCCAGAGGCTAAAAAACTGTGAGCTACTTCACACTAACTCAGCTTAGAGGGAACACTGATTATAACATATCATAAATAAGTTTATATTTTTTGAAAAAATATTTTTACAATAATTTCTACACATATGATTAATCGTCTTAATCACAGTTCACAATAGGAGAGGTATCAAAAATATCAAATATCATCTCCAAGAATCTCAAAAGCGATTGTACAACCTTATAATTAATAATAGTCCTCCTCTGTTAAATAAAAGTTTCAAAAGGGAGGACTCTCTATGTCTCTATGCTCCGTCTTCCTCCTCTGACCCTGCACCTGGCCAACAAAAAACAGAAGATAAGCCTCGGGTGCACTGTGATCAATGTGCACTTGTTTTATCAATTCTTTTTTCTTTTTTTACAAATCTTCATTCGTTTTGCTTTTTTTTCCTTTTCACCCTTCCCAATTTTGTGGTGCCCCCTTTGGCCCTGGTGCCCTAAGCACCTGCTTCGTCTGCTTCATGGTTCATCCGCCCCTGCCTGGAACATATGAGGCAAGCTCATGTTTAGGGGTAGAGGCAGAATGCCTCTCTTAGGTAATAAAAATTGATCCTGGTGCTCCAACGGCTTCAAGAGGGAACTGGATAAGCATATGGGGCAGAGGTGCATCAGTGGCTATTAGCCACAAGGTATAGGTAGGGACTCTCAGGCTGGGGCAAAAATGCTATATTACTATTTCTTGGTGCTTGGGGGCGGGGGGGCAACAGTGGGAGGGCTTCTAGTGTCCTCGCCCTACTGGAGGACCTCCTGATGGCACCTGGTGTTTTTGGCTACTGAGTGACACATCGTGTTGGACTCGACGGGCCACTGGCCTGATCTAACATTGGCTTCTCTTATGTTCTTAGGAACTTTTGGTCTGGGGCAAGGGATGCTCTGTATTCTTGGTGCTTGGAGGAGGCAACAGTGGGAGGGCTTCTAGTGTCCTGGCCCCACTGGTGGACCTCCTGATGGTACCTGGTATTTTTGGCCACTGTGTGGCAGAGTGTTGGACTGGATGGGCCATTGGCCTGATTCAACATTGGCTTCTCTTATCTTCTTATGTCTGGGGCAAGGGATGCTCTGTATTCTTGGTGCTTGAAGGGGGCAACAGTGGGAGGGCTTCTACTGTCCTGGCCCCACTGCTGGACCTCCTGATGGTACCTGGTATTTTTGGCCACCGTGTGACAAAGTGTTGGACCAGATGGGCCATTGGCCTGATCCAACATGGGCTTTCGAACTGCTAGGTTGGCAGGAGCTGTGGCCAGAGACGGGAGCTCACTCCGTCTTTTTTCTCAAGAAAATATCCACCAGCTGGGGTTTTGTAAAAAAAATGGGGGGGGGGGAATCCTTGGTTTTCTGATAGCAGAGTTCTATAAACTGTAGGGTTGAGAAGGCCGATTTCCATTTCCCTCTTGTTTCCCTTTAACTGACACTACACTGATTACAGCATTCCGTGCTCCTTCAGCATCTTCAGGTATCCTATGGCCTTTTTGTTGTTCTTTTGGTTAATGTCTGTCTGTCCATCTGTGGAGTCTTCCGAGTATGTAGAATCCTCTACCTTTCCTATGCATGGCCTCATTGTGCAGCCCTAGTGAACCTAATGAGAAGCGGCCACTTTGCTATTAGAAAGAAAGGGCATATAAATACTTTAAATAAATAGAAGTGACAGTGCTTCCTAAGTTGCTTCACCTGTCCTATGTTTTGCCTGTTGATATTAGATTTAAAACAGTTGCATGCCTGGCAAAAGAGCCAGTTCTCAATGGTTGCCTTATACTGAATCAGACCATTTGTCCATCAAGGTCACACTATTGTCTTCTTTGACTGGCAGCAACTCTCCAGACTCTCAGGTGGAGGTCTTTCACATCACCTGCTGTCTCATCCTTTTAACTGGAGATGCCAAGGCTTGAACCTGGGATCTTCTGCTTGAAAAGCCATGGCTATCACTGAGCCATCACCCCACTCCAAAGTTGTGGAGTGCTTACTGGAACAGAGAAAAAAATGGCAGTCTGGAGGGATATGTGGTATCTATATATCTAATAGCCAAGTTGCCCCCTCCGTGCGGATATCTAAATCCACACATTGGGGGCCCTTGGGGGGGGGGCAGAGAGATTTTCCTGCATACTTGGGGCAGTCCCCAGGTGTGCAGAAAAATCTGAAAAGTTTTAAAAACTATACGGAGGATACTTAAATCCTCCAAAAAGTAAAAGAGCGTTCCCTTCACATGGGCAGAGAACTCTCTGGCCATGGGGGGGCTCGGTGTTTGGGAGCCACTCAGGCCTAGCCGCCAGTGCTGGGGGAGCTGCGGGAGAAGGCTTAGTGGGCTGGGCGGCTGGGAGCCACTTAGGGAGAAGGGGGCGGGGGTAGAGATGTAAAATTTCCAGAAATTTTGAAGCTCGGAAAAAAACCCGTTTTTTTCCCGGTTTTTTTTCGGGGGGAAATGGAAATTTTTGAAAAAAATGGAAAAAATGCTATATTAGCATTTCTTTTGTCTTTTCTAGATTGAAAGTCATTCTGTTACTTTAGGAACATAAAATATGACTATGGACATTTTTACTTGGCATGAAATTATCACAACTAGCATATTAAAAATATAGTGTATCCAAACAATTATTACAAACAGAATACCCACCCACATGCAAAAACAAAACTGAAACCTTTTTTATTTTCTTCTGACAATCGCATCTCCTAAAGGAAGAAATGCATCTTGTTCTTGCATTGGAAAGTTCAGTTTGTAACCTAGGACTTGCTTGTCCTCAGTGCACAGAAATTAGATCAATCTGATACCATATATATATATGAGAAATGATATGGAAAATATTTGAACACCTTGTCTTAAAATATTTTATTCATCATGTTAAAATAAAAGTTCCATAATCAATTTTTTTCTTTTTTTTCCTCTTTTCAATTTTTCAATTTTTTGGGGAAAAAATAAAAAGGCTTCAGGGAAAAAACGGGAAAAACCCCATCCCCCCCCCCGAATTTTTCCGTTTTTTTCCCGGGCCTTCACATCTCTAGGCGGGGGAGAAGGATTGGCGGGCCCAGCGGCTGGGAGCTGCGTAGGTGCTGGGGGGGGGTTGGGGGGAGAATTGGCAGTCCCGGGCCTCACCGTTGGTGCTGGGGGGACAGGGTAGAAGGGGAGTAGGCTCATCTGTGGCTGCTTCCTCCTCCATGTGTAGCTCCTTCTCTCCCCCCCCCCCGCGAGTATCACGGGTCCCTCTTCTTTTCATAATTCTAATACAGCTGTCATGGTCTCTGTCATCTTGTGGAGCAAGACTAGCCACTATTTTGCCTCCTGTTGTCTCTGTCACATTGTGGAGCAAGACTAGCCACTGTTTTACCCCCCTTTACTGTTGCTCCCACCACTTCAGGTAAAATTCAGCTCCTCTCTCTCTCACATATGGGTTGCCTGAAGTCAGCCTCTGTTGTGTATGCTGGCCGCCACCAGGGGTCAGCGACGACCCAGGGCTTGACCCTGGGTGGACAATGGTAACCAGCCTCTTGGTCTCTCCAATAGGAGCCAAGGGAAACGGGGAGGGAAATTCAAACCTCCCAATGGGATCCAGGGGTGTCCCCTGGATATGTATATAGTTGGCCTGCTGGCCGTTTGTCTTTGTCTTAGTTGTGTAACAGGCAAGCGTGCACCATGTTATGGGAGCGGAGTAGGCCTAGCCACGTGGTCAACCCACTACACAATAGCCTCACAGGGATGTCACTCTTTAGCATACCAAGTGGCCAGGCAGATGGGTAAAAGGACTTGTGAAGACTCTCTCAAGTTCAACGTAGTTTATTTCTACAAGGCACAAACACAGGGTATTGAAAAGGGCAGAAAGAATCTAGGCTCCACTAAAGAAAATAAAAACCCAGTTGCTAACTAAAGTAATTATAATCCATGTTATATCTGACTTTCGGCCATCCCTGATGCATCTGAAACTCTCTTTAGCATCATTCTCCTCTGTCATCCTTCATGGTAAAACACACAGTCATCCATAGACCCAAGAGTCTCTCCCTGGAGTCTCTCTCCTCTTTTTCTTCTTTTTTTCAAACAAAAGAACAGCTCCCCCTTTCAGACCCCACCCCACATGCGCTCTGGAGACTTCAGCCAATCTAGGTGCCAAGACTTGGGGCTCCAGCCAACCAAACCTGGGCTCTCCAATCAAGAGGTGTTAACATATCAAAGGACTTGTGTGTTGTCCCTCTCAGTTGGAAGGATGCTCTGTCCAGCAAAGAGCACCTTTGCCCCAACCACAGTGTCGTCTGAACCACATTCTATTGCCATAACGGTCACGCATCTCTTGCCTCCAGCTCCTCATCTCACTACAACAGCTTTCATAAGGAATATGCCCTTCATTGTGTGAAGAGACATGCCACAGCTATTGTAGGTCTATACTTATAAATACTTATATATACTTGTATATACTTGAGCTGCGGTGGCTCAAGTGGTTAAGACGCTGAACTGCAGGCTGTGGAAGGTCAGTAGTTCAGCAGTTCGAGACCCGGGTGCCGCATGATGGAGTGAGCTCCCATCTCTAGTTCCAGCTCCTGCCAACCTAGCAGTTCGAAAGCAAGATAGGTACCACTTGGGTGGGAAGGTAACAGCGTTCCGTGCACCTTGGTGTTTAGTCATGCCGGCCACATGACCACGGAAACGTCTTCGGACAGTGCTGGCTCTTCGGCTTGGAAACGGAGATGAGCACCGCAACCCTAGAGTCGGATTCGACTGGCTTTCGAGCAAGGGAACCTTTACCTTTACTTATATTATGGTAACTATTTGATTGTTGAAATTTCCAAGTATATTATATGAGCAGGTGAATTTGTGGCATATAAACATCCTGGGCAAACTTTTGTTGAATAGATTTCTTTTGGAACAGAACTGCAAAAGCTGCTGTTCACCATCATGAAAGAGAACAGCATGAAATCAGCTGGAATCTTGCATAAAAATGGCTAAGGAGCAGTTGGCAGACCTGCACAAATGCCAAGGGGCAAAGCGGTTCATTGGCTTGCAGACACAGAAGGCGGCATTGCTGCCATAAAATTGTGCATTTGGCAAAAAGTAAAAACAGTGAAGTTCAGCTAAGCCAGACCAATAAAAAGAAACAGACAGAGTGGGAAAAAAAAGAATTCCCTGACACAGCTAAATCAAACTTATTTCGCTAGCATGCTTACATGTTTCATGATCCTGCCCTTGGCACAACTCACAGAATTCTCTGTGTGAGGGTGCATTACTTTGACAGCAATCAACATTGTTGAACAAATCCAGGAAAGGTACACCTGAGCAGTGTTCCTTCTAAGATGAGTTAGTGTGAGCTAGCTCAGTTTTTTAGCCTCTGGCTCACAGATTTTTGTCTTAGCTCAGGAAGGTGGCTCCAGAACAAACTAATTTATGCAGTAGCCAAATAGCTCGCTCACAACTTTAATGTCTGTAGCTCACAGAGTAGAATTTTTGCTCACAAAACTCCACAGCTTAGAGGGAACATTGCACCTGAGGTCCTTAGTTCATCACTTTTTGGCAAATTGCTCACTCCTTGACAGAGATTGAGGTGCCCTGGGTTATAGGATCAGACCATTTCCCATTGTGGTAGGCATGGGGCCAAGTCCTGAGGCTTTGATTTTACCTGGAGAGGAGGAGAAGAATTTCCATTAGCCACATGGCTGCTGGCTCTGAATCAGAAACCAAGTAGAATGCTGTTGGTTAAACAGAATTTGAAAAGCATTAAAAGTGAGGAAACACAGCAAAATGGGTAAAAATCATAAAGACTTTGTGGGAAAATCATGACATCCATTAAGGCAGAACTAATTGGCAGGGGTGGTTGTGAGGGTACTTCTAGTATACTAAGACCCCAGGAAGCAAGAATGAGTTCCATGCTAGGGACAAATGCAGAGGAGGCAAGCTGAGGGGGGTAAGCTGTGGAGAGAGCAGCAGTTTAGTCATAGTAGTTGCATCAGACCATGTCTCCTTGGCAGATGACTTGAAGGGGGGGGGAGCATAGTGGAATGAGGATCTACTTGCAAGTATGATGGGTACGGTAGAACAAGAAATAGATGTGGCTGGGAGAACTGCTAGTAAGAGTGAGGAGGAAGATGAGGTGAAGGCAAAATAGCTTCTGAACTTTGCAGGGAGTGGAAGGAGGGGGGAAGCAGAAGCACCAGCAGCAAACTGATAACCAATCTCCTCCTCCCACAACTTTAGGCAGCTGGTTGGGGTGCCAGAACGAGGGGCGGCTTCAGGTGCCCTACCTCTCCATCTTGCACAGTTGGTTAAAGACATAACAGGTGGGATGTCTGTTGACCAAACATTCTAATGTTATATAACTAAGAAAAACTACATTAATGAGTTAGTGGCGAATGTATCTTTGTGCATCAGATATGGGTATTTTATATTCAACACTATATTCAATAGAGGAATAAAAAAAGTTTCAGTTACTTTCAGTGACAAAGAATCTGTTTTGGTGTTATATAAATGCAGTATGGATTGCATAGCACTATTAATAATAGTAATAATCTTTTTCAGCCTTTTTACGGACTGTTTTTAGAGAAGCGAAAATCCCTATTCTTCTTATAATGTGTTTCATTGGACTTGGCTTTGGAATATCAGCACATTATTTACACGAGGTACTGTATAACCAGTTAATAGTTATTACAGTAGGAGAAAATCAGGAGATGTCTTTTAGTGATATATTATAAATAAATAAAGAATAGAGATGGAAACACGTAATAAGTGAAGGAGAATGGGACAAAGAGAGAAAGGATCCTCCCCACCCTTTCTTTGATTTCCCTGTATGCTTCTTCCAGCAGAGTCCTTCTTCTACTAGTTGCTTCCATGGAGACACTTCTCAAAGGGCCAAACCAAAAGTGTAGGCATCGTTAGGAAAAAAAGAGATCTAGAGAGGTCATGAGATCTTGACCATTGTGAGGTTGACTAATGACTCGTAAACGTTACTGAAATGTGCAGCAGTTGTTATGGAAGATCTGGGTAGAGCCAAGAAAGCATGAGGTTGGGGCGAAGAAAGTGTTGGCCGTGGGAGAAGACAACGGTGGCGGCATGAGTTCCCTCATGAGTTCTTTGTAGGTCCCCTTCCTGGCTTTTTTCTAAACTGAAAAATTTAGATAACTGGCTTTTTCTTTTCAGCCCCTTTTCTAATCATCTCCAGAATGGAATATTTGTTTTTTGCCTTCACTTCCCACTTAGTAGACCATTTCATTGCGGTACCGACCGTGACTTCAAAATCTCTTTCATGATTGGTAATTGCCTGTTCAAACTACCATGTTATATTTGAAGAAAGGATTTTTTGTCTTAGTGTGCATCATTTTTCACTTAGTTACACTGAGGGTTTTTTTGCCATGCTGTTGCCATTTACCTGATTTGGGGAGAATCTTTCTGAGTCCTTTATAGTTTTTACTATATATTGAGAAATGTCTGCAAATTTGCTACTTCACTGTTTCCCTCGTACTGAGTTAGATTCTAGATAATTTATGAACAAGTTAAGTAGTACTGATCATAATCAGAGATGTAAAATTTCCAGAAATTTTGAAGCCGTGGGGGGGGGGGGACCCATTCCCCCTCCAGAAAAAAACAGATATTTTTGGAAAAAATGAAAAAAGGCAATATTAGTACTTTTTACAGATTGAGAGTCACTTTGTCACCTTGGGAGGGCTTCTAGTGTCTTGGCTCCACCTCCTGATGGCACCTGGTATTTTTGGCCACTGTGTGATAGAGTGCTGGACTGGATGGGCCTTTGGCCTGATCCAACATTGACTTCTAAGAACATTATTTTATCTCCTCCAATTCTGCTACTCCCCCATAGTACAAACAGCTGAGAGGACAGAAACAGGCCTGCCAACTATATACCAACAAAATGAAGCCTACAAGAAAAAAAGAAACTGAAAGCTTTTCCTTCTCTTGTGACAACTGCAGAGCCCCCAAAGCATCTTTTGCTTGCATTTGAGAATTGTATCCTCAGTATTTTCTCAGTATTTGAATTGTATTCCAGCATTTGTTTATCTTCAGTGTACAGGAATTGCAACGATTTGATACTTTACATAGTCTTACATAAAAGTCTTCATGTTACGAAGTTTTTAGAAATAATATTGGAGGATTAAATATATGAACACCTTGTCATAAATATGTTATTTAATATTGGAGGATTAAATATATGAACACCTTGTCATAAATATGTTATTTATCACTGCAAAAGAAAATATTCCACAAACCATCTTTTTCAGTTTTTCTGGAGAAAACCTGTCCCCCCATTTTTCTGGGGTTTTTCTGGGCCTTCCCATCTCTAGTCATAATACAATTTTTGGGGGTTCTCTACTTCTGCTACTTTCTACAGTATGGAAACTTAATTTAGCCTCTGCTTCCTTTTGTTTAACCAGTTACTAGTCTGTGAGGACATGTCATCTTATCCCATGACTTCCAAAATTTACTCAGAATCCTTTGGTGAATAACTTTATTAAAACTTTTTGGTATATAGTGATTGTATAATTTATCTAAAGTCTACTTTCACCCTTATCTATATGTTTGTTAACACTTACTAAGAATTCTAGTAAATTTTTGCAGCATAATTCTTTTGATAATGTGTTTAGAAGGGGAAGAAGAAGAATATTTTACAATGCAAACCATTCTCCCAGTAACATTCTACTGTCTTTTTATGTTGCAGTTAACACTGATCAAAACAGTTGCAAACATAGATCCTAAACTTTTCCTTCATATGTTTACACCAATTATAATATTTACAGCTGCATTTGACATGGACTTCTATATATTTCGAAAATCATTTTGGCAGGTAACATAATTTCTAATTTCCCTCTTGAGCAGGGGTGTCGAACTTATCTGTTATCAGGGCCAGATCTGACATAAATGCAATTTGTTGGGCTGGGCCACGCGTGTCATAAAATGTAATGCCAGGTAGTGGAGATATAAACTTTATAAAGGGCACAAACACAAGATATTATTTTTTACTTAAAATACAAACATGCTTAAAACATTAACACTTTTGCAATATTGTGTTTATTTAACAGACTTTGATAACTAATACATCTTGCTGTGAATTACTGCATTAGATCAGGTGCAAAGGAAAGCCCACATAGGCAGACTGTAGAACCAGCAGTGCAGCACTGGGCTAATTTCCCCGTGCTGCCTGGAGTGGGGAGCAAACTATGCATGGGATGGAGATAGTTGACAAAGAGACATTTTCCTCCCTCTCCCAAAATGCTAGAGAACTTGAGGGCATCCAGTGAAACTGATGGGCATCCCATTCAGGACAGACAAAGGGAAATAAGTCTCACATAATTAATTGTTTCACAGATTAATAAAATTAGTAACACCCTGCAAAAAGAGCCATTGAAAGGCCCCTCTGTGACTTACTGCACTTCACAGGTTTCCTAGTGCAGCAATTTCAGAAATCTGGGAGGTGAAGAGTTAATTCTTCCCTGGAAGGGAGAGCTTGAGTGACAGGCTGCTCCCTTCCCCCTTCCCTTTGATTGGCCCGCCCCAGCTGAGTAGACCTATACGTTTAGCTGACTTCAGAAGCAGCCTGTGGAAGCACTTGCAACTTGTTGCCAGGAGAGCTAATCAGAAGGAGCCTGTCACAAAAACGACTCGGGGGAGGGGGGGTGGAAAAAGAACTTTGCTTACAAACACCTCAGCCCTTCTCCAGCTGCAAAAGCAGTGTTTGCAGAGATTGCTAATCCTCTGGCCACATGCAGGGCAGAGGAAAAGTAAAAACAAGCCCAAACAACACGTTGCAACCAGCAGACCACATGGCTCTAGACTTTAGCCTCCAAAACAGCCACCTCCTCCTGGATCTTGCTCTGAGAAGAAGGGGTGAGGAGACTCGGGCAGTGGAGGGAATGGAGCTTTGTATCTCATTCCCACAGACAGAAATATCAAGTCTCGAAGTAAACAGCAGAGGAGAAGAATACCCCCTCCCTCCAAAGAAGTGTGGAAAGCTTATACCTGAAATGAAACTTTCTTGGTCTTAAAGTTGTGCTAGGACTGACTTCAACTCTGCTCTCTCCAGCATGTGCTCTCTTTCCATCCCCCTCCCTTTCTTCCCACAGGAGAAAGGGGGAGGAGACTCAGCCAATGGAGGGAAGGGAGGTGTGGCTGTGTGACGACCCCTTAACTGGGGAGGTCTGGTTTTACTTTAAAAGTGTTCTTTATATTTTATTCTACTGGGTATTCCGGCTGCCACCAGGAATTTTTAAAAGGATTTCCAAACCTTTATGCTTTCTCTATTTCTGGGTAGGTATGTCGAGGGTTTAAGGTGTTCGAGGTACTATGTGGTCCTGGGAAGTATTTCTTTCAGAGTGGGTATATTTGAATAAAAGAGGATTTATTGAAGTAATTCACAAATAAAAGATTAACTCATGGTAACCAGGAAGGCTTGAATATTGAACAAATGCTTGGTGTATCACACACTTTTCTCTCTTACTGACAGGGATCTGGGCATGTAACTTTGTAACCCTTTTCCCTTCAGGCCATATACGGTTACTGTTTCTTTATACTTCAACTTTTCATAACACACAAGACTGTCTCTCCTTCAGACTTCAGAATGAACTTAACTTATCAATTGTCTTATTCAACTCTAAGACATAGAACTTAACAACCCACACAGGGAAGCCTCTCCTTCAACTCTCATACATAGCTTAACTGAACTTTTTCAACTGTCATCTCTAACTGACCCCCTTGATAGACATTCAAATCCTCCACACAGCATCCATTCCAAAACCCCTCCCCCTCTCTGTCACTCACCAATCATATCACTTGCCTAATTCCAGCACTCTAGATTATCATCACAGCCATGCAAACCAAACTTTTAAAGCCACACACACACAGTTAAACATGAAATCATTACAGGCTGTATATCTCTTCCCTGCAGTTGAGGAGCCCCGGGCAAGCAATCTATGAGTCAGCAGCAGCCCCAGAGAAGGAAGCAGGAAGCAGCAGACAGCCAGTTGCCCGTAGGCCTGATAGGAGGCCTCCAGGGGCTGGATGCGGCCCGCGGGCCATATGATTGACACCCCTGCTCTTGAGATTTACGGCACCACTTTTTTTTTTTAAAGCCCTGTTTTCAGGTGTGAAAAATATGCATTTTTTTCCTTTGGAGGTTTGAACTGAACAAAACCCTCACTCTGAGTTATAAAAGTCTTTCTCTGTGGGCAGAGAACCAGCAGGAGGGGGAAAGTCTGTTCAATTGCTTTTCAACCTCACCGCAGACACATTTTGAGAAATACTAATAGGTCTAACTAGAAACATTGGGATGCTCCAGCCCCCCCCCCCAGCAGGGAACAGAGATTTGGAGGTATTAACTACTAGAAAGTCTTCAGGAAGAAACTCCTGGAGACTTCAGGAAAAGCATCTTTGACCCAGCCTGACCAGGCTGGTGGGAGGAAAAAGAGAGAGAATAAAACTCTTGGGAGCAAGGAGGGAGGGCTCTTTGGAGCTGATTTGATTGAAGCAGACAGAACTCTTAACTGAGCTTTGGAGGAGTCGGCCATTGCCATGTGCTGGCTTGCATACCTGAAAGAGATGTGAAGGTAATGAAACTCCTGTAAAAGATCTGTACCTTTCTAAGCTAAGGAGACTGCCTTATATTTAACATCTGATAGGGCATGTGTAGAGGGAGGGACAGAGGAATTGTGTTTTACCCATTTCTTTTGAATCCCTTGCTCAATCTAGTGCTATTGTAAGAGTATGCTTGTAAACATTTTCTTTTTAATAAATACTTTATTAACTTCCGATACTGGTGGTGGTTCTCTGTACCACATAGAACTCCACCATCTTGAATATACTATTTTGAAAGGAGCACTAGAAGGAAGCGGTGGGCAGTCAGTTGGCAAGTGGCTACTCCCTCAGTGGTGCACAAGGCAGTAAGCTGTCCCTGTGGTAACCAAGCACTGGGTAGCAGGAGGCACAGAGGCAAGGCTGCAGCACTTGGAAGGGAAGCTGGGAGTCCTGACCCTCCCAGTGGGCAATTCCATACCAAGGTCAGTTGGTGGCAATGGTTGAACATAGAGAGAGAGAGAGAGAAAAGCCCCTCCAGGTGTTGGGAAAATCTTGGAGGGCAGGGTGGACCAGAGCCTGCAGGTCAGGACTGTTCCGCCACAGCATCTGCTAGTTTCCTGCCCCAAATCACAAGAATAAGAAACTGATTTTCCTTTTTTGGGGTTTTGTTTGCAAAGGCAAATGTGTTTTTGAACTTGTGTGAACTTTGAGGAAATTTGTTCATTTTTGAAGATATTTTATGCCAGTTTTCTCCCCAGTGGGGATCCAAAGTGGCTTACGACATTGGTCTTCCCGAGTCCATTTTATCCTCACAACAGCAGCACTGTGAGGTAGGTTAGCTGAAAGAGAGTGACTGGCTCAACATCACTCAGTGAACTTCCAAAGCAGAGCTGGGATGTGACTTTGGTCTCCCAGATCCTGCTCTTACCACTATACCATGCGGGCTTTCTGCCTTGACATGCACAGTAAATTGATTTTATTCTGCAGGCAGGGAGGTTGGTGTTGGGGAACAAGACAGGATTAACTGTGGTTAATAAATAGGTTGACAACTCCAGCTCAGGGAATTCCTAGAGATTTGGAGGCAGTGCTTATGCAGGGCAGAGTTTGGGAGGGGAGGGTATACCATAGAATCTACCCTCTGAAGTGGCCATTTCCTCCAGGGGAGATCAGTTGGAATTCTGGGAGCACTGTAAGCCCCACCTTGAGACTGGTAGCACTATTAATAAGCCAACTTCAAACCATGGTTTCAGGTCCTGGTTTGATCGACGCTAAACAATATGGCCCCAGTTCACTTAGTCACATTTGTTGTTGTTGTTCAGTCGCACAGTCGAGTCCGACTCTTCGCGACCCCATGGACCAGAGCACGCCAGGCTTTCCTGTCTTCCGTCGTCCTCTGAAGTTGGCTCAATTTCATGTTCGCTGCATCTATGACACTGTCTAACCATCTCATCCTTTGCCGTCCCCGTCTTCTTTGACCTTCAATCTTTCCCAGCATCAGGGTCTTCTCCAGTGAGTGCTCCCTTCTCATTGGGTGGCCAAAGTCTTTGCGCTTCCATTTCATTATCTGGCCTTCCAGGGAACAGTCAGGGTTGATTTCTTTTAGGATTGACTGATTTGATCTCCTTGCAGTCCAAGGGACTCTCAGTCTTCTCCAGCACCATAGTTCAAAAGAATCTATTCTTCGGCGCTCGGCCTTCCTTATAGTCCAACTCTCGCAGCCATACATGACTACTGGAAATACCATTGCTTTGACCATGCGGACTTTTGTTGGCAGAGTGATGTCTCTGCTTTTTATCATGCTGTTTAGGTTTGCCATTGCTTTCCTCCCAAGGGGCAGGCGTCTTTTAATTTCATGGCTGCAGTCACAGTCTGTAGTGATCTGGGATCCCAGGAACGTGAAGTCTGTCACTACTTCTACAACTTCCCCTTCTATTTGCCAAGGAGTGATGGGGCCAGATGCCATGATCTTAGTTTTTTTGATGTTGAGCTTCAAGCCCACTTTTGCGCTCTCCTCTTTTACTCTGAGCAAGAGGCTCTTAAGGTCCTCTT
>NW_015163128.1:89468-89635 GCF_001447785.1 Gekko japonicus
TGTTCATTCAGGAAGGCCTCCTTATCTCTCCTTGCTGTTCTCTGGAAATCTGCATTCAGTTGGGTAAGTCTTTCCTTTTCGCCTTTGCCTTTCGCTTTCCTTCTTTCCTCTACTATTTGTAAAGCCTCAACAGACAGCCACTTTGCTTTCTTGCATTTCTTTTTCTT
>NW_015163128.1:89674-95169 GCF_001447785.1 Gekko japonicus
CCTCCTCCTGGCTGAATGAGGGCCGGAAGCGGGGCAGCCGGAAGCGGGGGGCGGGGCTTCATCATTTGCCCCGCCCCCTGTACCTCACCCGAGGAACTGCGATCCCCTGCAATCCCCCCCGAAATGACCTCTGGGTTGTTGGAAAAGGGTGTTCGCTATGACCAGCATGTTCTCTTGGCAAAACTCTGTTAGCCTTTGCCCTGCTTCATTTTGTTCTCCAAGGCCAAACTTGTCTGTTATTCCGGTTACCTTTTGACTTCCTACTTTAACATTCCAGTCCCCTATGATGATGAGGATATCATTTTTTGGTGTTAGTTCTGTGAGGTGTTGAAGGTCTTCATAGAACCAGTCCACTTCAGCCTCTTCTGCATCAGTGGTTGGGGCATAGACTTGGATTACTGTGATGTTGAATGGTTTGCCTTGGATTCGGACCAAGATCATTCTGTCATTTTTGAGATTGTATCCCAATACTGCCTTTCTCATTGTAGGTCTTCATAGAACCGGTCCACTTCAGCTTCTTTTGCATCAGTGGTTGGGGCATAGACTTGGATTACTGTGATGTTGAATGGTTTGCCTTGGATTCGGACCAAGATCATTCTGTCATTTTTGAGATTGTATCCCAATACTGCCTTTCTCACTCTCTTGTTGACTATAAAGGCCACACCATTTTTTCTACGGGATTCCTAGCCACAGTAGTAGATATAATAGTCTTCTGAGTTAAATTCGCCCATTCCTGTCCACTTTAGTTCACTGATTCCCAAGATGTCGATGTTCATTCTTGCCATCTCATTTTTTACCACAGCAGGCTTACTTTGATTCATAGATCTTACATTCCAGGTTCCTGTGCAGTATTGTTCTCTACAGCATCGGACTTTCCTTTCGCCGTCAGACACATCCACAACTGAGCGTCCTTTCGGCTTTGGCGGAGCCGCTTCACTCTTTCTGGGGTTACTTGTACTTGCCCTCTGCTCTTCCCCAGTAGCATATTGGACACCTTCCGACCTGAGGGGCTCATCTTCCGGCGTCATATCTTTTAGCCTTTTGTTACTGTCCATGGGGTTTTCTTGGCAAAGATACTGGAGTGGGTTGCCATTTCCTTCTCCAGGGGATCACGCTTGGTCTGAGTTCTCTGCTGTGGCCTGTCCGTCCTGGGTGGCCCTCCACGGCATAGCCCACAGCCTCATTGAACCACGCAAGCCCCCTCGCCACGACAAGGCAGTGATCCATGAGGGAGTTAGTCACACTAGGTTAAGGTAATTAGGAAAGGACAAGCGGAACCAGCAAGAACTTCTGGGGACTAAAGAATATTTCATCAAACAAACATATAAGACAGTTCCTGAAGAGCGTAACTCCATTAGCTCCACTAGTTAAACACAGATTTCCAACTTAGAACATTTCTAAGGTCTTACAGGTGCTTACAAAAGCACTGTTTGAGCCTTTGAAGATCATAGAATTAAGAATCTTGTCCTGGAAAGTTGCCTTCCTAGTTACCATCACTTCAGCGAGAAGGGTGTCAGAGTTGGCAGCCTTATCAATGAAGAAAGAACTGTGCATATTTCATAAGGACTCAGTGGTGTTAAGGATGGATCCTTCATTTTTACTGAAGGTGATTTCTCCATGTCATGTCAACCAATAGTTGGCTTTGCTGTCTTTCTGTCCCAAGCCAAAACACCGTATAGAGAAAGCTTGGCACGAGGTAAAGGTAAAAGTAAAGGTTCCCTTGCTCGAAAGCCAGTCGAATCCAACTCTAGGGTTGCGGTACTCATCTCCGTTTCAAAGCCGAAGAGCCAGCGCTGTCTGAAGACGTTTCCGTGGTCATGTGGCTGGCATGACTAAACACCAAGGCGCACGGAATGCTGTTACCTTCCCACCGAAGTGGTACCTATTTATCTACTTGCAATTTCTTGCTTTCGAACTGCTAGGTTGGCAGGAGCTGGAACTAGAGACGGGAGCGCACTAATTTTAGGCTTTTGAATTCCCTGTTCATATCGCACAGCAACCTCTCACTGGCGAACAAAGTGGCAAAGTCAACTGTTGTCTTTTGGGTCATGACATGCATCAGTAGAGCATACGAGGTGCAGGTCCTACTGGCACCCAGGAACGTCACTGCTCATTCCACCAGAGTGGCAGCTTCTTCAGTGGCCTTCTCTACGAGGGCTCCAGTGGAAGAGATTTGCAGAGCAGCCATGTGATCAGGGGTCATTTCCTGCAGGAGCACACAGGATCGGAGCTCCGGCAATAAAGAGCCCAGGGGGCGGGCACATGCAACAAGCCCCACCCCCTGCTCCCAGCAGCCCTCAGTCAGACCAAGAAGCAGCCAGGTAAGTTGCAGAGCCCCCCTCCCCGGTCCCCCGGTCCAAAACAGTCAAGTGGCACCTTTAAGACCAAGTTTTATTCAGGTACAAGCTCTCCCTCCTCTGCGAGGAAAGATCTGCACTCCCCCCCCCCCCATAGCTAGCAATCCAAAACAGTCCAGTGGAGCATGAGTGGTGGGTGTTGCCTTCTGACACACTTCTGGTGTTGCCAGGGGTGTGTGGCATATGCAAATAAGTTATGCTAATGAGTTATGCTAATGAGCTCCTGCACCTCTTTTTCTACAAAATGACCCCTGCATGTGATCGACATTTTCCACCTTTGTCAAGCATTACAGAATTGACCACATGGACTCTGCAGATGCATCCTTTGGCAGAAGGGTGTTGCAGCAGGTCATGAAGTAGGAAGGAAGAAGAATGATCCCTCCCTGGATGACAGTTTGAGCATATAACCAATCTGGATCACTTCCCCTACTGAAGGAGAATGGAATGTTAGAACCCACCTGAAGGTTTCTTCTCTGTAGTGGGGCGAAGTCATCCACTTCCTGCCCGGGAAACAGAAGGGAAAAGAACTGTACATACTGAAAATTATTCAGAGCTGGGCTATACTAAGACTGGTGGGTCAGCCGATCCAACCAGGAGAGACTTGCAAGAAATTTGCATAGCCCTGCCTGGAGTTAGAGGAGGTGTGACCTAACCAATCTGGATAACTTCAAGTAGGTTCCAGTGTTTCATTCCAGCAGGGGTGATTTTCACAGTGTTAAGTGAGCCCGTATGGAGGTGTAAGAAGCCAAATTTAAAGGGGAATTTCTGCTCTAACGTTTGTGAATTTTGAATACCCTGGAGTAGTAATTTATGAAAATGTATTACTTATTTATATTAGTATACCATTACTATGTATACTAGTATACCATTACATTGAACTCTTAACAGTTGAGTTACTGTGAGGTGATTTTACTGTTATGCTATAAATACCAGTATGCCATTAAAACTTCATGGCTGTCCACCTTAATTTAAAGTAAGTCTATCTGATAAACAATTCTGAGGTAACATAAAATGTAGGATTATTTTTACTCCAGTAGCGTATTCACAATTTGTCTCTACAGGTATTGGTCCTTGCAGTTCCTGGATTTTTGTTGAATAGTGCTTTCATTGGAGGATTAACTTATAAAATCAATAGGTATGGCTGGAGCTGGGATACTAGCATGCTGTTTGGAATAATACTTAGCACAACAGATCCTATTCTCTCTGTAGTTTCTGTGAAAAACATAGGTAGGTGTGATTATATATTGAATTTCTTACATAATGATGAATTAAACAAGAGCCTATTCTAGTTATCATTATTATTTATTGAATTTCTGAATCGCCCCATCCCTGAGTACACAGGGCTCTGGGCTATTTACAACAGGTAAATACAATTTAGTTTTAAAATTTAGTCTATAATTTAGTCCAAAACCTGCTCTAGAGTGTTCTTCCATCTCATGGGCAGGTTAGGAGGAGTTAAACAAGTATAAAACCAACAGTCGTGATAGTCTGACCCACAATCAAACAGTCATAAGACTTATAAAGAATGCTGTTTATGTATTGCAATCTAAAGCACTACAACATGATACACAACTCAATAGAAAATCCTTGAACCAAGGTACATAATCAACGTCGTCTCCGGATTACATAACAACGTTTCAAAAAAATGGATCTTCTTCAGGAGATATTCTGTAGTGTACAAAAATACAATTTTTAGAATATGTGCTACACCAATGACAAGAGACAAATACAATAATATTAGTGCTTACTTACATAGTGGTGCCAAAGCTCTCAGTTTCATAAATGTTAGACAACAAGTCTTAAGAATCTGTAACATAGTATGTTACAGATTCTTAAGACTTGTTGTCTAACATTTATGAAACTGAGAGCTTTGGCACCACTATGTAAGTAAGCACTGTGATTATTGTATTGCATTGTCTCTTGTCTCTTGTTATTGGTGTAGCACATATTCTACAAATTGTGTTTTTGTACACTACAGAATGTCTCAACTGTTGGCTTTATACTTGTTTAACTGATTGGGCCGTGTGTGTCCAGGTTAGGAGGAGGCCAAAGCGGGTAAGATGGGAAAAAAGAAGAGGAGGGTGCCAGCTATGATAGAAAACCGTCGCCATCCTCAACCAAAAGTCTGGCGGAACATCACCGTGTTACAGGCCCTGTGGAACTGCATTAAGTCCCGCAGGGCCCTGATGGAAGTTGGCCGAGAGTTCCACCAGGTTGGGTCCAGGGCCAAGAAAGCCTTGGCTTTGGTCAAGGGCAGCCAGATGTCTTTGGGGCCAGGGACTGCTCTCAGCTGAGCGCAACGCTCTCCCAGGGGCATAGAAGAGGAGATGGCCCCGAAGATATGCTGGTCCCAGACTGCTCAAGGCCTTAAAGGTCAATACCAACTCCTAGAATCTGGCTCAGTATTCCTCTGGAAGCCAGTGTAGCTGACACAGCACAGGTTGTATAGGTGCCGTCCATGGCATTCCCATCAGGACTTGTGCCTCCACATTCTGGATCAGCTGGAGTTTCCGGGTCAGTCTCAAGGGAAGGCCAGCGTAGAGCGTGTTACAGTAGTCTAATCTGGAGGTAACCGTCGCATGGATTACTGTGTCTAGGTCAGGGCATGATAGGAAAGGGGCTGATTGCTGCTCTTGGCATAGATGGAAAAACACCTGGCAATATTCGTGACGTGGGCCTCCATAGTTAAGGAGGCATCCAGGACCACGCCCAGGCTCCTGATGGATTGTGGCAGTGTTAGTGTATTTTTTGAAGTTGTTGTTGTTCAGTCGCACAGTCGAGTCCGACTCTTTTTGAAGTAATGCGCGTCATTAAATGAAAAGCATTATTCTTCTATGGGATATGTCATCACTGAAGATGGATGATGTGTGGCAGACATAAGTGGCAACAGTCTGCAAGCCAATACACTTTGATGGCCATTCTGGGCCAGGCAGTGTGTTTAGGTTTAATATTTATTTGGAATGATATTATATGAAGGGTGTTTGGGGTTACTTCTTCTCTAACGAGTACAGAGTTTGTCTCTCAATATACGCTATCAGCTTGTTGTTTCTCCAACAAGAAAATTGAGTCAAGTGAAATGCCAAAGTGGAAAGTGATCTGAGCACTTAATGGGGGGGGGGGATGAAAAAGAAAAGTCGA
>NW_015163128.1:95209-108164 GCF_001447785.1 Gekko japonicus
GGGGGGATGCAGAATTACCAAAAAAAACCCAACAGTGATGGATGGTGAAAGTGAGGAGAAAGACCTGTGTAGAATAGCCCATAGGTTGGTAACCTCTCAGGAGAGCTTTTCTCCCCACAAAGCTAACTTTGTCTTAAAAAGTGGTTGTTCTTAGTAATTAGTTCCACTGGTATATAATTGTATATAGTGTAAATAGTTTAGAACAGAAGTCGAACATTTGTTCATCATCATGGCTTCTGTGCAGTCCCCCATGGGGCTGCAGATCAGCAGGCCCACCACAGAGAGACAAGCTATTTAAAGAAAATTCTAGGCTCCCAGGAGTGCTCTTCTCCCTTGGAGAGCTTATTGAAGTTTCCTGCCCAAAAGGTCATGTAATCAAGACCTCTTTGCAATGGTGGACTGATCCATCACACCTCCTCAAAGGGGTTCTGTCGGGGCCGTCTCCTTACAGACGCATTCCGCTCGGGATGGGCTGCACATCCCAGAGACTTAACTGTGGGTGGTCAATGGTCTAGGTTTGATTTCCCATTCCTCCACATGAAGCCTGCTGGGTGACCTTGGGCCAGTCACAATTCTCTCAGAACTCTCTCAGCCCCACCTACCTCACAAGGTGACTGTTGTGGTGAGAGGAAGGGAAGGCAATTGTAAGCAGCTTTGAGACTCCTTGGCGTAGGGAATAGCAGGGTATATAAAAACCAACTCTTCTTCAGCTGTTGATTCAGTTTTGTTTTCCAAGTTGGCTTAGAATGAAGAATGTCTACTATTTGAAGAGTCTGAGGAAATTCATTCCAGCAGGGGTGATTTTCACCGTCTGTGGTGGGCTCCATTTCCTTCTCCATTACTTCCTGGGCAGATTAGCAGCTGGTTGGGGCCTCTCATGGGGTGGGCTTGCATCAAGGTGGTTGGGGGACACCTGTGCCTTACCTGTGGTTAGGGAAAGTGTTAGATTGCGCTAACAAAGGACTCGTAGAGTGATTTCAGCAAGTGATTCAGCTTTAATACGAACAAGCACTAAACGCATTCAGAAACCAGAACAGTAAAACATCGGAGCTGGGCTCCTTTTAAACATACCGGGCTAATATAGCCACTCCTACTATTTACATAACAACCAATCAGATTGCAGGGATAAGGGCAAATCATTGTCCTTCCCGCTCAGGGAATAGCTCTTCAGCGATTGGTCGCTGTTTCGAAACGACCAATGGTTTGTTAGCACTGTCGGAGCCTTTAGCCGGCTCGAAGCTTAACATGGGAGATGAATTAAGCGATTCATGTTATTGCGGTCAGTACATAACAGAAAGGTCCAAAGATGTGGTAGGAAGAGGCTGAGCCACCCTGCAGCAAGCTGCTTAGCCAATTGGGGGGGGGGGAGATTCTGGTGGTAATGTCTCCCTGGCTAGTGGTGGCAACGGCTGCCGATGCCAGGAAGAAAGTGGGCCAGTTGACATTGCAGGAGGAGTCCCTGCAAGAGCAGGGGCCACCGGGGGTGGAGAACGGCCCCCTGGAAGAACCCTGAGAAGGAGCTGGTGAATCACTCCATTTCCACTGTGCTATGCCTTTCTCTTCACTCCTCTCTCTCTCTCTCTCCTGTTGGGATGTCTATACCAGGGCTATCTGCTGTGTTCTTTTGTGTTCAGTTGGGTGAATGGGTAGGGAGCTGAGGCATGGGGTCTAATCAGGTCTCTGCCTCCTGCTCTGCTTGTAGCTGTGCCTGTTGATGGGCAAAATTGGACCTTTGACTTGTTCCAGCATCCCCGTTCCTGGGAACTGAACCATGCCTATGGTTTACCTCTTGGGCATTTCCCACCAGAGAACTATTTGGGGGCGGCAGGATTGTCTTTGTGTAAGGTGCAGTTGCGTGCTCCTGTGTTGTTGCCCCACTGTTCACTTGCCTGGCAAAAGGTTAGCATCTTCGAGTCCTACTCAGGCCAGGATCTGAACTTTGGTGGGAGGGGTATTTGGTTGCCACAGTTGCTGTCGGTGCTGAGTGAGCTACAGCACCGTGGAACACCGTGGCTGGATAGGGCAGGGTCTCTCCCTTGTGTGTCCCCCTTGCAGAGCTTCCTGGGGTTTGTCAGCTCCAGGGCTCCTACTGCTTAGTAACTAAAATGTTGAGAGCCAGTTTGGTGTGGTGGTTAAGTGCATGGACTCTAATCTGGGAGAGCCGGGCATGATTCCCCACTCCTCCACTTGCACCTGGCTGGATGGCCTTGGGCAAGCCGTAGTTCTGATAAGAGCTGTTCTTGAAAAAGAGCAGTTTCTGTCAAGAGCTCTCCCAGCCCCACCTACCTCACAGGGGGTGTCTGTTGTGGGAAGGGGAAGGGAAAGGGGTTTGTAAGCCGCTCTGAGATTCCCTTGGGTAGTGAAAGGCCATGGGGTATAAATCCAATCTCTTCTTCTTCTTCTTCTTATGCCGCCAGGCTCCTTGGAATGTGAAGGGGCTGACCATTCTCTCTGTCATTTGTTGCACTGTATGTAGGTGATGCACCATGATGTCAGTGGTCCATGGCTGTATCGTATTTTTCTCTCTCCAAGAAATAGATACAGGATGCTGACTAGTGGTGTGAAGCAGTGCTCCCTCTAAGCTGTGGAGTCTTGTGAGCAAAAATTCTACTTTGTGAGCTACTGGCACTAAAGTTGTGAGTGAGCGATTTGGCCACTGCATAAATTAGTTTGCTCTGGAGCCATCCTTCCTGAGCTAAGACAAAAATGTGTGAGCCGGAGGCTAAAAAACTGTGAGCTAGCTCACACTAACTCAGCTTAGAGGGAACACTGGTGTGAAGCCATTCCAGCATCAGTGTGCCACTAGCATCAGCGTCTTAGGGTGGGGCTGCTCATGTTTGCTGAACCTGAACCAAAAACTAATCCAAATTTTTAAATGTATGACTCCTTGCTCTAGAATATGTGTCTACGGTTGCTGCGTCTTGCTTCGTTTTGTCTACTGTATATAGTCTTCTTTTGAAGTGCTGACGGGATGTGCATGTAAAAAATCACGGGCCAGCCCTCTCACTACAGCTTTTGAGGAAATCATAATTGTTGAAGCCACTTATGTAAATGCATCCCCAGCTTTTGCAGTCACCTCGCTTTTGGAGTAAATCATCTTTATTTTTATTTGTCAAATTTTAAAAAGGACATTAATTTTGTTTGCTATTTTCTGGATTTTTCTTTAGGGCTTTCAAAAATAGTAATCAACATAATTACGGGAGAGTCTTTGTGTAATGATGCTACCACGTCAATTCTTTTTGATCTATACAGTGACCTTGTGGACAATGTCCACAGAGAGATAGGTAAGTCCATTGTTCCCTAATCTTACATGAGAATATTACCCATATAATGTATAAGCGTAGGTTATAAGGCTGAAAAACAAGTATTTGTTTAGTATTTTATTTGTTTAGTAAAACCGGTCAGTTTGAACACATAGTTGAATGCAGGGGTCATTTCCTGCGGGAGCGCACAGGAGCAGAGCTCTGGCAGTAAGGAGCCCAGGGGGTGGGTACATGCAACAAGCCCCACCCCCTGCTCCCAGCGGCCCTCAGTTGGGCCACGAGGAGCAAGAAGCAGCCAGGTAAATTGCAGAGGGCCCCCCCCGGCCCGCCTTCAGGTACAAGCTCTCCCTCCTCTGTGAGGGCAGATCTGCGCGTTCCCCTCCCCCCCATAGCTAGCAATCCAAAACAGTCCAGTGAAGCCTGAGTGGTGGGTGTTGCCTTCTGACACACTTCCGGTGATGTCAGGGGGTGTGGCATATGCAAATAGGTTATGTTAATAAGTTATGCTAATGAGCTCCTGCACCTCTTTTTCTACGAAATGACCCCTGGTCTAAACTATACACAGTTGTGTTCTGGCAAAGGTGAGGGGAAGGGTACAGTATTCCTGATCACTGTTGATATTTTATCAGCCTTGTACCCTGCATGAAGGGGGATCAGGGAGGGATGGAGAATATACCTTGCTTGGATGAAAAGGAATAGGTGGTGGTGGTGGTAGTGAACACCTGAATACAGTAGAGAAATAGTATATGGAAGATTGCTGACCAAAAGGATTGGGCGCAGGGGGCAGCCAGTCAGCCAGTCCCAAGCAATTGTGCGTTGATGTTGCAAACCTCAGCTGTACCTGGCGTGCCTTTCTGAAATGTCTGGGAGCCAGCCCAATACTGGAATTGAACTTGAGCCCTTGGGTATGTTATATCTGTACATTGCAACACTCTTCTTCAGGGGTCCTTTCGTAGAAAAAGAGGCGCAGGAGCTCATTAGCAAACGTGTTTTTCCTTTTTGAATGCAGTAAACATATTTCTAAATATTTCCATCTGCATTTGTGCTTCTTCTCTGCTCACACCATGGCTATATAAAGTTGCGGCTAAAAGGCTGGATGCCTGCAAATGTGTCTGGTAGAGGTGACTTTTCCTCATCTTCCTCTTTTTGCAGCAGCTGCCATTGAGTTCTGAAAAGGCAGTGTGAAGTTTTGGGGAAACGAGTGGATGAAAAGCTACACGGCGTAAATGGCTGAACTGAGGAGGGGAAAGTGAGCAGCCCTGCTCCTCTCCTCTTTCTCTGTCAATTTACCCTTTTGCACAAATTGGAGTGCTGTTGACCAAAACAGGAAGAAGTGGTCATTTCACTCTTTCCCCTCCTCAGTACAGCTATCCATGCTATGTTGCTTTCATTCACATGGATTCCTTAACCTCTGGAATTGCTTTTTTTTAAAAATATTTTTATTGGGTTTTCACAATAATGCACAATATCAATAGTAGTTTACCCTTGCTCATTCCATCCCATTAACACCTTATACAGCATGTAAATAATACTCCACAGCAACAGTTTCCAAAATTATCATTACTCTCATTTTTCAGCCTCTCATCATATTCACCCCCTCCAATAGTGATTACATACATCCATTAATTCCTGCCAACCTAGCAGTTCGAAAGCAAGAAATTGCAAGTAGATAAATAGGTACCACTTCGGTGGGAAGGTAACAGCGTTCCGTGTGCCTTGGTGTTTAGTCATGCCAGCCACATGATCACGGAAATGTCTTCGGACAGCGCTGGCTCTTCGGCTTTGAAACGGAGATGAGCACCGCAACCCTAGAGTCGGACTTGACTGGCTTTCGAGCAAGGGAACCTTTACCTTTACTTTACATCCATTAATACACACTTTAAATCTATGATTAGATTACCTATTAAACTATGATTAGATTACCTATTAAACTAACCGTCCCTCCTTATCAACCTTGCTCTCTCAACAGACAATACTGAAATTGTATGTTACTGTACTTCTACAGTTTTTAGCTTTTCGTCTTACTTTAATTTAACACTTTTATTTTATTTATATACATATTTTCCAGTTTTTATTATTTTTCCCTTATTTTCCTTGTTTACCCCCCGGCTGCTCTATCTAGGGTCGTCTTTAAGATATTTTTAGCTTGGCAGAATACTGTAACTTTCCACTTCTTCATTTGCTACTATTTTCACACCTTAATAACAAATAGCCATCCTATTCCCAAGGACCACACCTAGCAAAACATACAGCGAAAAGCCTTTTCATATTCATACTTTATGCAACTATAATTTACCCTCAATTCATGTTAATATTATCACTTTCCAAAGGAAGACAAGGAGGCAAAAAAAAAAAAAAACCCAAAAAGAAGCCTACATATTACAATCCTTTCATACTGACTTCTCACACATTTTCAGACTATCTCTCTATATCACTTCATTCCATTTTATCCATTCTACCCATACATAATACATAATACATAATACCAGGTCCTTTCACACCCATAAGAACAAAAATTTCAAATACCCTACCATGTTAATTTATCACCCAGCATGGAATTGCTTTTTTGAAGCTTGCAGATGGCTTCTGGGAAAGGGGGAAGGTCTGCCAGGGGTTTACCCCGAAGGCACACCCTGACGGAGCTTTTCAGCTTAAGGCAGCACTCTGGGAGAAGGCTCTCACCTCCCCTGGACTGTCTAGATCAGGTCATAATTTGGATCTGACAAAGGCCCAATTCTCTATGTGGTCAGTCCCCTTAGTTCCCGTCCCAGAGCCCTGTTCCAGCCGCCTGCCTGTACACTTGGTTCTGATGGGTCTGGCAGCTCCTAAGCCTCACGGTCGAAGAGGCTTGCGTCCACGGTCCCATCCTTGGCTCCGAAGCACCCAGTCTCTCCCTCACCTTCACCTTTGGTTCTGGCTCCCAATTTGTCAGAACCCCCTTTGAAGAAGGTGAGAAAAGCAAGCATAAGGAGAAGAGATCCTGTTCATCTAGAAATCATAGGAAATCCCTGCCTAGACCCCCTTTGGGATTTGGTGCCATTTTGGTTCCTCTATGCACCTCATTGCCCCCTTTGTCCTTCTCGGATGTGCATTTATCACAGAGTGAAGGAGAAAGAGCCAGTCTTCCAAGTGAGAATCCACTATCTATCAGGTTGGAACCATCAAGGCCTGCTCTGAAAATGCAGTCATCCCCCCCCCAGCACCCATGCTGTGTGTCTCCAGCCTATTTACAACAGTGGACTGATAGTTATTCTCAGCATCCTCACTCTGATCCACCAGGTTATGGTCCCCTCATGGAGAGTTTTGGTTGACAGAAATCTCAATACCATATGATGCCTTCAGCTTCACGGGAGTCTGAACCCAAGGAAGAGAGGACTGTTGTTTCTTACTTTAGTTCAGGGAGTCAACGAGAAACCTCCCCAGATGATATGGTGGGGGGACCCCATTCCCATCTCTTCAAATGAAGATTTATGCCTCCATGGCAAACAAATGTTCAGAATGGCCAAGGCGCTGGATATAGATGTGGCCACATCTGATAACAGGCCAAAAGACAAAATCTTGAACAGTCTGTCCAGATTCCCTGGGCATCATGGCTTTCCCTGTCTTAGAAGGCCTGGCAGATCTTACGTCCCAGGTGTGGCGGAAGCCTACTTCCATTCCAGCAACCTCACAATGGGTAGAAACACTCTACAAAATCAAGCAGGACTCTTGCAAGTTCCCGGTCAATCATCCTCCACCATCCTTCCTCGTCACCATGGAGATGCAGACATGTCCCCATCAGACAAGGAGAGCAGGTGTCTTGACTCTCTGGGACGCAAGCTCCATTTTCCAGCAGCTGTAAATGTTCAAATCTCAAATTACCATGTTGTCCTGGGTAGCAATCAGCTATTCCTGTGGGAGAACTTATCCCAACATCTAGACAAGCTTCCGGATTAGTCCAAGTCATTAGTCAAGCTTATGCAGGTGGAAACCATAAAGGTCTCTAAACAAGAGATACATACAGGAAAACATGCCTTAGACTCATCGGCAAGATCGATGGCATCAGCTGTTATGCTAAGATGGTACTCTTAGCTATGCACAACTGTGCTTCCTCCAGAGTGGATGACTTGCCCTTTGAAGGTTTTATTTATTTATGTATTTATTTATTTATCATTCAATTTATATCCCGCTCGAACCCCGAAGGGTCTCTGAGCGGCTTACACACAATCATTGGTTCCTAACTAAGGCCACAATTATACGGGGGGTGACTTCCTACCAGCACCCGGCAGCAGGTTCCAGCCTGTTCTCACAAGATACTGATGAGTTCCTTTCTACCATTAAAAAAACAAGCAGACAGCTGGATCCTTAGGCATCTTCTCTTTGTCAACCCCAAGGCAGTGCTGTACCCTGCATCAACAAGGGTTTGCTATCCGTTCTATCACGGCCAATGACATCAACATAACAATGCCCCCCAGTATCCTCATCACCACCAGTACCAGTCTTCTTCTTTTCAGAAGAGGAAGAGCTCGTCTCGGCCCAGACCAGGACGCCACCAGGCTCTCCTGAGAGAACAGAGTCAGCAGCAACAGAAGTTCTGACTAAAGGTCCAACCCCAAGGTTGGGATTGGCTCACCTGTTTCTGTGTAGAGTGGCTCAAGGTTGGGATTGGCTCACCTGTTTCTGGGTAGAGTGGCAGTGTGTTTGTTCTGATAGTTGGGTTTTGTTCATAGTTTGCAGTGGACATTTTTTAGAGTTTGTTTTGGTGCCCTCTTGTTCCCCAGCATCAGCAGCAGTAGATAACCCATTCCCTGAGCTCCCAGATGAAACTCCAGGAGCTGTTACAGAAAGAAGCAGTTGAAAGTGTTCCCTCTGGCCTTCAGTCTTGAGGGTTTCACTCCAGATTCTTCCTTGTACACAAAAAGGATGGGGACTGGAGGCCCATTCTTGATTTGAGAAAATTATTTATGTATTTATTTATTTATTTAATTCGGTTTATACCCCGCCCTTCCTACCAAAGCAGGCTCAGGGCGGTTTGTAAAGGTAAAGGTAAAGGTTCCCTTGCTTGAAAGCCAGTCGAAGGCTATGATGTGGGCAGCTGAGAACACATTTGTCAAGCACTACATATTATACCTGCAAGCAAGGAAGGATGCAGAAGTTGGCAAGGTGGTTCTCCAACCGTTGTTTCAGTGAGCGCATCACCCCTCCTGCTTGGCGAGTAGCTCGCTAAAATCCCAACGTGGGGCTGTACTGAAGACAGAAGATGAGAACAAAGTTGCACTTACTTGAAACCGATGTTCATCGACATCTTCTGTGCAGACACACATTCCCTCCCTCCTGCCCCTTTGTGAGCTCTCCTAGGTTCTTCCTGTTCTTTTGAGAGTTTTGCAGTGGCTTCGCAGGAACTGAGGCTGAGGGGGGGGGTGCCCCCCCTTGGAGCACGTAATGGTTTGGGCACAAAAACGCTATTGCATCAGCTCTGAGGGGAAGGGGCTCCCTCTTTGATAATATTGAACTAGGAAAAAAACTACCCAGGGCAAGCCTGTGCAAGCACAGGCCCTATGTATGTGTACACGGAAGATGTCAATGAATATCGGTTACAGGTAAGTGCAACTTTGTCTTGCTTGGAGTATTTATGACACGGGGCTGAAATGTATTTGCTGTATTTAACTTCCCTCTACTCCCCTCCTTGATCTCTGTGTCTTGCCTGTGATTTTCCTAAGGTCATTTCTGATGGCTAGAACTGGTTGTATCTTACTGCGTTCATATGATGAGAAAGCACAGCTGATTTGCAATACTTCGTTCATATAGTAACTATTTCTTGATCATTGCTCAGTGATGCTATGTACATATTTATAAGTACTGAAAATAAATCATGGAATATAAAGTTGCTCAGTGTTAACTGAGGTACATATTTTTGCATTTTATATTGGAAAGGTGGAAAGTAGCATGGAGTTACTTTTCAAAAGGGTCCTGAAAAGTACAGTGTATTTATAAGTGGGTCCTGAATAGTGAAATAAGTTTAGATAGTGGGTCATATTCTAAAATGTTTGGGAATCAGTGGGGTAGGGATTAAAAACGTTGGACTAGGATCTAGGAATCTGTGTTCAGTTCCCTGGTCTGCCATGATGCTTGCAAGGTGACTTTGAATCAGTCACACACTCTCTCTTGCAGGATTTTTAAAAGTATAAAGCATAGAAGGGAGAAGCATGTATATTTCTCTGAGCTCCTTGGAGGAAAAGCAAGATAAAAATGCAGGACACAGATAGAGTTGTACGTACTATCCTGATATAGGTAAAGGTAAAGGTTCCCTTGCTCGAAAGCCAGTCGAGCCCGACTCTAGGGTTGCGGTGCTCATCTCCGTTTCAAAGCCGAAGAGCCAGCGCTGTCCGAAGACGTTTCCGTGGTCATGTGGCCGGCATGACTAAACACCAAGGCGCACGGAACGCTGTTCCCTTCCCACCAAAGTGGTACCTATCTGTCTACTTGCAGTTTCTTGCTTTCGAACTGCTAGGTTGGCAGAGGCTGGAACTAGAGATGGGAGCTCACTCCATCATGCGGCACACTCAGGTCTCGAACTGCTGAACTACTGACCTTCCACAGCCTGCAGTTCAGCATCTTAACCACTCGAGCCACCGCAGCGCCTGATATAGAGATATGCTAAATAATACAATTCTGTGTTCTGGGAATGAAAGGTGGGTATAGGAATCAATTAGTTATGCAACAAGAGGTATACTTGTTTGTAAATTAATTATTGTAATGCAAGTTTCAAAAGCATAATTTTTCTTTCTTTTTCCTTTTACAGCTACAGAGATTTTTTTTAAATTAACATTAAAATTTTTTGCAAGTGTTATATTTGGATTTTTGTCTTCAAGACTTGTTATGTTTTGGTTGAAGCACATATTCAATGATGGAATAGTTGAAGTAATCTTAAGCTTCTCAATGGCGTACATAATTTTCTTTCTTGGTAAGGTAGCTATGCATAACATAGATTTTTAAGTAGGCATATCTAATCAGCAATGATAATGGATTTCCAAAAAAAATTAGAACCAAAAAATGATCCGATGCCCTAAAAACAGTGTGATCTAATTTAGGTTGTTTTAGTAAACATTTAGTAAAGAAATAGTAAAATTACCTTGTGTTAATTTTATGGCCTAATAGCAGCAAATACTTGAAATGAAATGTTTGATTAGGGAAAAAATCAAGTATAGTTTAAATATTATATGTAAAAAATTCAAAGAAGTATGTTGGAAATAACATTATTGGAATATTGCCTGTAGAAATGTATAGACAATACGGCATACATTTCCTTTATATTGTTTAAATTTAAGAAACACCCATAGGTACTGCAAACTATTGATAGACTTTAGCTGCAATCCTAAGAATGCTTTCCTGGGAGGAAGACATAAAATGTAATTTATTTCTGAGTAGCACAGGAAATTTTTCTGCTCTAAATATATACAAATGTGAGATTAATATCTGTTATATTCTTTTCTTTTTTTATAGCTGAATGGGCTGGAATGTCTGGCGTTATTTCTACTAGTATTTTGGGTCTTCTTTTAGATTCTGTAAGCTTTAGTCCAGGAACAGATATATTTCTTTATAAGTAAGTGTTTTACCTCTGTTAAATTTGTTTGAACCATTTTGGGGGGAAAATTTTTATTTGAATAAATTCCCCCCTTTACCTGTCCTGCAAGGAATTATACTTTATAAGAGTGCAGCAGTTACAGAAAACAGGTCTGACTAATTTGATCCGCTTATGATATAGAATGTTCAGGACAGGGAAGTTCAACCAAGCTGTCATTTAAGAAATGGCAGAAGATACAGAAGTATTGACAGGTATGGCGGAGACAGAAGATGTAATTGAGCAATGAAATCATTAATGATTTTCAATAATATTTTTGGAACAGTACACCACAGTCTTAGCACAGAGTTAAGTATGACTACTAAGCCCGACATCAGTGTATCCAGGACTTACACCAATGTATCTCCCAAGTTATCTGGAGTTATCTCAGCAGCCAGCCCCAAACAATAGGGCACAGGTAGGGGGTCCCAATGTAGCTGTTATGCTGGTGTAGAAATTGGAGGTGCTAGGGTATGCCACGAGGGGAGCAGACATTGTGATCTCCCTAAGTCTTTCCAAGGCTTGTCCTACTCCAGAAGCTGGCATAAAGTTATGCTGGCTAAAACTGTGGCATAGTCCATAGGCACCCAAGCAAAGGGCAAATCCAAGTGACCCCCCCCATTGCTGCAGCCCCACCCCTAAGCCCCACTGTATTTTAGGATGGCAGCTAAGTTTGCAGGCAATCATACCCTCCAGACACCCACACTAAATAAGCCCCCTACAGGACATGCATAACTTGTACAGTAGGGTGCACAGCAGGGAGCTATGTCACCCAGGCCCCCATAGTGTACACTTGGACATTGTTGGTGGGGAATGCACAGAGAGAGTGCAAAGCGCCGCACGCACGTCACCAGGAAGTGACGTTATGACGCCGGGCACGCTGGGGGCGGGGCCACGATCATCCGAGGGAAAACCATAGAGTTTTCCCTCGGATGACCATGGCCCCACCCCCAGCGTGCCCAGCGTCATAACGTCACTTCCTGGTGACGTGCGTGCGGCGCTTTGCACTCTCTCTGTGCATTCCCCACCAACAATGTCCAAGTGTACACTATGGGGGCCTGGGTGACATAGCTCCCTGCTGTGCACCCTACTGTACAAGTTTCACTTACTGTCTCAACTGTGGTGGGGAGTTCATGGCAGAGCGACAGGACTTTGTCTGCAAAGTAGCTCGCAAAGGCCCCACAGCCAGTGTCCAATTCCCTAACATTTGGTCTGCCTTGTGGCAGAACAGTCATAGACAGTACTGTAGCTACTGCAGGGCCCACGGGGCCTGCCCCCCCATGGCTTTTATGGGCCCCTCTCCCTGGGTGGGGTGGGCTTACCTACCACCAGGAGCCCACTCAGGAGGAGCATTAGGAGCCACAGGCCCCCCGGCCAAGCCCCCTATTCCTGCTTCTTTCGCCAAGGCGGGAGAAGTCCAGTGCGGAGGGAGGTCCAGGCAGCTATAGGAGCAATAGCGGGGGCTGGGCAGAGGCACCAGAGTTGGACGGAGCCCAGTCCTGGCCCTTTGGAAGGGGGTGGAAGAGGACGGGGCCGAGGCAGCCAATGAGAAAAGGCCACGGGTGCCGACCCGGCTGTTGCCAGGTAGAAGAGCCGCAGAATGCCGCCGGAGCAGCAGAGAGACAGAGAGCAGAAAATCAGTCCAACTCCAGTAGCGTCTTGTTTCTCATGCTGCTCCTTAGATTCCCCCCCCACACTCTGCCTCCCAGCCGTGGGTTCACAATGGCTGCATTCCGCCCCCTCCATTTGGATGGAACCCCCTTGTGCCAAAGAAGGCCCCCTGGAAACATCCCCAGCAGGACAACGAGGGGACAGACAGAAGGAGGAACTGAGCCTGAGTCCCTGACAGTGTTCCCTCTAAGCTGGGTTAGTGTGAGCCAGCTCACAGTTTTTTAGCCTCCGTCTCATATGTTTCTGTCTTAGCTCAGGAAGGATGGCTCCAGAGCAAACTAATTTATGCAGCAGCTAAATTGCTCGCTCACAACTTTAATGCAAGTATTATTATTTATTATTTATTGTATTTATTGTTTAATATTTCGTTATTTGGAAGTATGAGCATGGCATGGCAGTACTGCACAGGTATATAATGGCA
>NW_015163128.1:108830-142859 GCF_001447785.1 Gekko japonicus
GAACTTTCCCAGGCTTGACTGTCCGTTTCGACTTTGCGTCTTTATCAAACGTCAGTTTGTAGTTGTTTGTCTTCAGTACATGGTTTTCAACAATATGTGCATAGTTTCAAAGGTGACTACTTCAAGCTCTCACAATCAACAATTCCCTTCTGGATAATGCACGTTTGATAAAGACGCAAAGTCGAAACGGACAGTCAAGCCTGGGAAAGTTCGTCCTGCTTGTGCTGAGACTTTGGTCTCGTGATGCTATTCAGCTGTTGAAACAAAACAACAATTAAAGCAGTATCTTCATTGTTTATTCATTATACTGTGAACTTGTTCAGCAATGTGTTTTTTGCATGTTTGATCTGAATTGCTGGGTCCTATTCACCCTTGTTGACCTATTGGGAGAGTCCCAGCGCCACCACGGATGACACTAGGTCCATCGCCTGAGTGGAGGCCACATCGTCCGCATGGACATTGAAATCACGCAGGACAACCAGTCTAGGGTGTTCCAGTGCCCAGCCCGACATGGCCTCCACCAGGGATGGCAGGCTGCTGGGCGGTTCTTTTTTCATCAAAAAACCAAAGATAAAGCAAAAGCAAAGACAAGTCTTCCCTTACAGTAATTATGTTTTGTTGTCATCATTATTACTTTTATGTTTGGTTTTTAATGTGTTTTTGCTGTTTTGCTGTTTTATTATCTGCAGTATGTGATTATTTTTAAAAGGGAATCTTTTGCCTTAAAACAGGCAATGGATATTTGCCTGGGCCAGTGCAGGTCTATCATGAATGACTGAAATAATGGTGGGTATGTGGGAAGCGGTGTCCCCCTTTGGATTCTCTGGGTGGTAATGTGGGGAAGAGCCCTTCTCAGCTTTGCCTGAAATACAGGCTTGGAGGGCTACAGAATTTGATAGAATGGAAAAATTAGCCCTAAAGCTGCAACAGCACTCTTTCTCTAACTCTCCATGCCTCCAAAAGCAACAAGCAACACAGTGAGGGCCTAGTAAAGATATTCCTCATCTTCTTTGTCCCACTGTACTGGCAAGGAAGGGCCCCATAGCCCCCTTTTTATACTTCATTTGTCCCAATAGAACCAGGTACAATGAACCTGAGTTGATTATATATACTAGGTCAGATCCAGGCACAGATGAGGAGAGGAAGGTGTTTGATAATGACCTCCATCTATATACAAGCTAACAACCACACTGCCTTTTCTCTCAGGAGAAACTCTCTTCTCCTTGATATAGTATGTTGAGAATTCTTTGCCCCTGAGGCAGTCCCCCAGGGACCTCTGTGAGGAAGGAAATGTTGAGGAGAATCTTGAGGTTCTTCAGTCTCATGCATACCTCCAGACAGAGAGAGCTGTAGCTAATGTTTTCTTTCCCTTTTATCTTCACTATGGAAATCGCATAAAAGTGGGGTTTCTTAGCCAACTTGTATCTTCAGGCAGGCCTTTCCTCCCAAGTTTCTAGGTATTTTAAATTTCAGTGGCTGACACTCCAGTAGCAAGCCTAAATTCTAGGGTGATTAATCAGAAAGATGGCAAGGGCTCTCTAGAGGTATCACTAGTAGACAAAAGGATGCTCCTCTCTGCAGGTCACACAAGGCAATGGAACTCTTAATTAGAGTTTTAGCTGATACTTCTCTCATAAGTATAGAGGGCTGTCTTGTGACCCAAGAGACCCTTTCAGGAGTATCCAGATGTTAACTATCACCCTCAGGCTACCTTCATAGGCTAGAATGAGTAGCTGTTTTCACCTTGGGTGCCAGTTCTGTGTAAGAGCTATTCCAGGAAGGAAAAATCTGTTGCTAAAGTATTACTCCACTGTTGCACCATCTGATGTTCTCCATCTGGATAAGATCCTTTACCGTTACTGTGGAGAGAGGTTCTCAAACCTGGAATTCACCCCAAGGATGAAAAGAAATGGCAAAAGCCATTTTCTAATGATGTTTGTTGCTAGGATAGGCTGGTAATTCCTGAAGCTGCATCATTTAAAAGTCCATCATTACCTTAGTTCTCAGATAAGTGAGTCTGGAACACAGTCACTCTCCACTGTTCTGCTGAATTCCTCAGCTTCCCACGAGAAAGGTTTTTTCTTAACCTCCAGTCTCTCATTGTCCCAACAAGAGGCAGCAGACAAAGAATTTTATTTATTTATTTATTTTTCACATTTGTATCCCATCCTCCCCGATGGGCTCAGTGGATCAACTTTTAAACAGTCAAAGCTGCTCTGGCATTGAATGTAGTTTCTTCATAGTTCCCAGTAGTAATGGGAACTGAAAAGGCCATTCTGGACCTCAACATTTTGAGCTGATATTAGTATACAAACTATCCATATGGATGCTCTCCAATCCATAGCTGAAGGCTTTCAGATGGGAGATTTCCATGGTCTTGATAGACTCAGCAGAAACATGCCTTCATGTTCCCATCCTGCCTGATCACTACCACTTCCTTGGATCCATTCATGAGGCACATCACTTGTAATGCAAGACCCTGCCCCGTCTGCCTCGGAGTGTGTATCTCCTGCAAGACTCGTGTTCTCAGGGATTGTCCTAACATGCTCTGTAGACAAGTTTCAGCTCTGGCTTCAGTACCTCCCTCTACACCTTTTCCAATCACCACACAGGCCTTAGCACATGCCCCTTTGGAGCCTTTCTTAAGTTCCTTTCAGTGGCAGTGACATTAACCTGGTAGGTGTCAGAGCCTGGGGCACAGCTATGGTGGGGTGTCTCGGAGCCGTGCCCCCTTACTCAACAGCTATGCCCCACAAGTCCTGCTGCCGGAAACCAGGTTTTAAAAGTATTTACTTTGGCACTCAATAAGTAAGTTGTGCTGCGCTGTGCCCTGCCCACAGCCTGCCCTCAGCCTGATTCACTACGGTAACGGAGAGTTCCCAATTTCAGTTCCTTGTTCCTGCCATCGCTGGTCCTGATTAGCCAGTCCCGACACCTATGACCTCGCTAGCTCTGCCTTCCTTTTAAGCGGCACAGTGAGAGGGGAAAGCAGAAGGTGGCGTGTCCACAGGCTGAATGACACCCTTGGTGTGTGGCTGGCTGGTGTTGAGTCTGAGTGGATGCAATTTCCCCAAGATGGAGCGGTTGCCGTAGCCGACAAGGCTCTGGCCACTTCCTGCTTCCACTGCTGAGGAAGAGCAGCTGTTTCTCCTCACTGCAGTGAGAGGTTCAGGAGACCCAGGTGCTCTGGTGGCCGCAGTCCTTTGCAGCACTTGGAACAACCCCCCCAGAACTTAGAACACAATATAATTAGTGATCTAATTAGTTCACCACTCCCCTGCCCCATCACCCAAAGTTTTCTGGCTACACCACTGGTCAGAACTAGGAACCCTTGCTAGTCCGTAAGGTCTTTGACCTTTTCCCACAAAGATATGGTTATGCTCTGTCCTTATTCTTCTTATGACTAATGTTCATTCTGGTCCTTTCCACACTAGACTTTAAATCTTGGTTCAGCTCTGTCCCAAAACTTACTTTCTACACTACACTTGAGTTCACGCCTGTAATTATATTGGGGTATTTTTTTTGTTTCCACATTACATTGAAGTCACCCTGGTTTCACCCCACACTTGTCCCAGTTTAAGCAGATGCTGTTATAACCAGGGATAAATGCAAGGTACTGTGTCCCAAGTTGAACTCTTGATAAAACTAGGGATGAGATCCAAGTGTGGAAAGGACCTCTGTTATCCATTGCATATAGGATAATATCCTGCCTTCAATTGCTCCCAAACCTTTCTGTTCAATAGAAAGGTACTGGCACACACTAGACTGTTAGTGGGCAATTGTCTTCACCTTCACAGCACAACATCATTTAGAAAATCTTCACAGAACAACATTATTTAGGAAATCTGATCCCTTCTTCAGAACCTTCCATCATTAGAACATAAGAGAAGCGAATGTTGGGTCAGGCCAGTGGCCCATCCAGTCCAACACTCTGTTACACAGTGGCCAAAAATACCAGGTGCCATCAGGAGGACCATCAGTGGGGCCAGGACACCAGAATCCCTCCCACTCTCTCCTCCCCCCCCCCAAGCAGCAAGATCACTTGCCCCAGACTGAGAGTTCCTATCTATACCTTGTGTCTAATAGCCACTGATGGACCTCTGCTCCAAACGTTTATCTAATTCTGCCACCACCTCCTGTGTCAGTGAATTCCATGTGTTCATCACTCTTTGGGTGAAGTAATTCCTTTTATCCGTTCTAACCTGACCACTCAGCGATTTCATTGAGTGCCCACGAGTTCTTGTATTGTGAGAAAGGGAGACAAGTACTTCTTTCTCTACCTGCTCTGTCCCATGCATAATCTTGTAAACCATGATCATGGCACCTCTCAGTCGTCGTTTCTCCAAGCTAAAGAGCCCCAAGTGCTTTAACATTTCTTAATAGGGAAAGTGTTCCAACCCTTTTATCATTCGAGTTGCCCTTTTCTGCACTTTTTCCAATGCTATAATATCCTTTTTGAGGTGTGGCGATCAGAACTGTACACAGTACTCCAAATGAAGTCGCACCATCAATTTATACAGGGGCATTATGATGATACTGGCTGATTTATTTTCAGTTCCCTTCCTAATAATCCCCAGCATAGCATTGGCCTTTTTAATTGCAGTCGCACACTGTCTTGACATTTTCAGTGAGTTATCTACTACGACTCCAAGATCTCTCTTACATTGTAGACTTAGGGGTATTTTTCTGACGTCAGGTTTGGCTTTCTTCGAAGCTGTTTTCCCTGCTGTGCTAATTTATAACTAGTGACTGCTGTTGAGAATTCATTGCCCTCTTTTTTCTGGTATACACTTGGGTTTTGAATAGAAATGTGATGAGTAGCGGTGGGAAAATTGAACTTTCTCCGTGGACTAATCATAATGTCCCAGTGTGGTCTGGGGGGAGGGTGGTCTCAAGGGGAAGGGGTTTGCCCCTCATCTTCGCTCCCCCATTTTTTTTTTGTCCAGCCAAGCAACGGTTTGCCCACCCATCCCTCCCTATAGAGTGCTCCTACGGCAATGCCGTATGACTAGTAGGTCACTGTCCCGGGATCATGTGATTTTGAACGTTGTTCATAGTTTACAATTGTTAGCCAAGTTATGTTGTTTACTGCTCTTTCTATGCGCTAGTTCTAGTCACAGTTTTTGGCGGTAACAGCATGGGACCAGGTCCATTTACAGGAATCGGCTTGCATGCCATTTCCCAGATACGGGGACCCCCTTAAGGGGTCTTGGCATGAGGGCTTATGGGAGCAAGACAGCTCTGGGACTACCAGCACTTGCCCTCTTAAGCGGATGGCAGGGGAGACCACCGAGGAGCAGTCGTCCATGTAGGCTCTTGCAACCTGCCATCCCGCAGTTCTCCACCCAAGCCAGCTGGCTGGGTGTGATGGGTACATTGACTAGTGCCGGGCCAGCCGATGCTCTGGATCCGGAGGCCCTTGCTGTGCCAATGCTTCTCACAGCTGTAATTTATTTATTTATTTATTTATTTATTTATTTATTTATTTATTTATTTATTTATTTATTTATTTATTTATTTATTTATTTATTTATTTATTTATTTATTTATTTATTTATTTATTTATTTATTTATTTATTTATTTATTTATTTATTTATTTATTTATTTATTTATTTATTTATTTATTTATTTATTTATTTATTTATTTATTTATTTATTTATTTATTTATTCGACTTGTATCCCGCTCGAACCCCGAGGGGTCTCTGAGTGGCTTACACAATTTCATTTATCCCTATCTATGGCCACATCGTCAGGGGTGGGGACTGCCCTACCGGCACCCAATGGTGGGACTCGCTGTTCTTCGGCTCGGCTTTGGCTCGGCCCAGCTTTGGCTCGGCTCTTCTTCTTCTTCCGGTGGTCTTCAGAGTCGGCTGTTTTTTCTGGCGGGCCCATCTGGCGCATGGTTTGCATCAGCCCGGCCCCGGCTATGTCCTTTTGGCTCCGCCACGCCTGCGCTTCTACATTCCTGCGCCTTCTGGCTCCACCTCCGCTATCATCCGATCCTCCGCTGGTGTTGCGCCTCCTTGCCGTCACTGCTCGCCACTTCACTCATCGTTGCTCCGCCGCAACCAATAAAGTTGTGGCCATTTTATTCCACAAAAATTCTCCAGATCTGGTGTGTGCCTCTTTCTGTGGCCCTGGGTTGGGGATACACGTTGGCAGGACTTCTCCCCTTCACTTAAAAGCTGGAGCCGCAATACCCATTTCGTGCCTTTTGGCCCCAGCTTTGCAGCTTTCTGTACCTGTGTTTGTCCATCTGTTTGTATGTATTACCATACATCTTTGTATGATTAGTCTGCATGCTTGGAGCAATACTGCATTCATTTGACAAAGCAGTCTCTAATCCACAAAAGCATTTATCACAGAATGGATAATATTTAACATCTTTCAAGATTTGTTGTTGCTATTTTACGACATGCTAATAAAGCTACCCCTCTGGAACTTACTACATAACACACACTGTGTCATTATTTACTTCCCATGCACATAGAGCAAACTGCATCTTCCTTAATTCCTGTTTTTACAACCAGACTACCACCATTCCCATCTCTTCTGTAATCAATATGAAAATTAAAGCATACTTCCTGTGTGGCTTATCAAATGGAACTTCTCCTTCCTCTTCTTTCTCCATCACTGCTAATGTCTTTTGCAAACAATATCTCAGAGGTTTACTCTGTATATCCGGTTAAATGCAATGAAAATAAAAAGCATACATTAGCAAAAGGTGCATTTGTTAAGGTACAAAATGTCAGCAATAGCCTGATTAGGATTTTGGAATGGTAGGCAGATATTAAGCAGAATATTAATTTACTTGGTAAGTGGGAATTTAAATCTGGGAAGTTTTGCCTGTCTTTGGTTTCAGTTTTTCTATTTCCATTCAAAGTATGTTCTAATATTTAATGTTAATGTACTTCTATGAAAAGTGTTAATGAAATAAAACATCATTCATACTTGGATATGGTTTTTTTAAAAAGAAAAATTTGTGTGAGATGCTTTTGAAGGGAAAGGGCTTCTGTACTTTAGCTAGTCTATTTCTGCAAATGACATATTAATAACACTTTTAATCATTTATATAACATGTTTTTTCTTATACAGGTTCTGGTCGATGATGACATTTTTGGCTCACCTTATGATATTCTTTATCACAGGACTTGTGATATCTCAAAAAACATTTCTATATATGAATACCCGTATTTTATTTTACGTCGTGACAGTCTACCTTTCAATAAATCTTACACGGTGAGAATTAATTCTTAATTCTTAATACAAACTATGTAAGCTGCTCAGAGACCCATGGGAGGGGTTTGAGTGGGGTAGAAGTTGACGGAATAAATAAATAAATAAATAAATTTTGATCCTGTTGCTCTTAGTAGACGTCTGAGTGTTTTCAATTATATATTGTATATGTACTTATATATTTTGTTCCCACAGTATATATCAATTATATGTTTTGTTCCCACTATGAAATAATGTATCAGTGATATTGCAGACTTTATTCTCAGGACTGAAAACTTTTCTTTTGATAAAAGGTGATCTTTTGGTCAGCCTGGGTGTCAGTTCATTGCACACTAATATACTACATGGAGAGGCCCTTTCTGTTGCAAAATTGTTTCTTCAGAAGAGGGAAAATGTGTCTCTTCCTACCTCTTTTTTGATGTAACTCATTGAAATTGTCCTAGAGAAAAAAATTATATTTCAAGATCAATTTTATTTTCAAATTCAGAAGGTTTCTATGGGCAATCCAGTGGCTCCCACCTCAGCTAATTTATTCATGTGCAATTTTGAAGATACGTTTGGTGGTCGTAACCCTGCTCTTCTCCATTAATCATTATCTAACTGCCCCTCCACTGTGACCTGCGCTAAAATGTCATCCTCTAGTATGGAGAGCCTATAGTTGAAACTGGAGTAAGTCCCATTACAGTCTGAAGGTGGAAAAGATGTAGCGAAACTGGCAAGGATTGTGTCAACTTAGTGTGTCTGGCCTTGAAATTGTAGTAGAATACCTTAAAACTCTAGTAGAATACCTTAAAACTTTGAAGCGAGAGGGAATCATAGCAAAAAACCCCGGAACAAACTGTTCCGGGTTTTCCCAGTCACACTGCACCAACTGATACAGGAGCATACCGGGGAGGAGGCGCAAGGGAGCGTTCACACTGTTGGCCCGCCCCAGGCAGAGGTATGGCTGTAAGGCATGGCTTTCTTTTTGGTAATCTGGAGATATGAACTTATGCGCATAAGTGCACAAGAAAAATCGCGACTTTCGGCGTTCATACTTTGTTGGTGCGGGATGGACACAGGATAATTGTGCTCTCCAGGGTTTGATACCACTTTCACCTGGTATCTTTTAAACTCGGGAGGGAAGCGTTACGGGACGGGCTGAGTATGGCTGGGAAACGACGGACAGATGTGCCTGTGTGAACGGCCCCTTCAATCCGTTTGTGAAACGTTTCTGAAACGTGCCTATATCGGGCCAAACTGCCAGTCTGAACTCGGCCGTAGATTGTACATGGACCCAGCTATAGGAAGAGAACTGATGGCAACACATCCTTTTCTCTGAACTCAGGCCTTGCCAATAGTGCTAAGGACATCCAAGTACGTCGTGATAGAGCACTAAAGGCATTTTTAAAGCATTTAAAACAGAAATTGAGATACAAAAACATTTATTCATTCTGTATAGATAAGGCTAGTGGATTTGTTCCCCCTTTGAAGTCTATGTCTGGGGGAAGCAGGTCTGCGTGGCAGGCCATTTGAATGCAATGCCTTTCTATGTGGTTTCAGTCGTTTCAGCTGTGATCCCAGAAACCATTAAAATGAGGAATTCCTTATTTGATAACGTCTCTTATGCAAGGTGCAACAAATTTATATATGTTGTCTAACTAGGGTATGGGAGCTCCGGTGGCTCAAGTGGTTAAGATGCTGAACTGCAGGCTGTGGAAGGTCGGTAGTTCAGCAGTTCGATACCTGAGTTGCCGCAAGATGGAGTGAGCTCCCGTCTCTAGTTCCAGCTCCTGCCAACCTAGCAGTTCGAAAGCAAGAAATTGCAAGTAGATAAATAGGTACCACTTCGGTGGGAAGGTAACAGCGTTCCATGCGCCTTGGCATTTAGTCATGCCGGCCACATGACCACGGAAACGTCTTCGGACAGCGCTGGCTCTTCGGCTTTGAAACAGAGATGAGCACCGCAACCCTAGAGTCGGATTCGACTGGCTTTCGAGCAAGGGAACCTTTACCTTTACCTTAACAAGGGTATATTATTTTTTCTTTGACCTACTTTGTAACAAATTTAATATTTTAAATATATTTTAACTATTTATTTCTATTTTATTTATCCAGGGGTTTAATTGTTTTTGCACTGAGCCCTTTATTGAGTCGTCTTGGCTATGGATTTAATTGGCGTTGGGGAGCTGTTATTGTTTGGAGTGGAATGAGGGGCACATTTACTTTGAATATGGCTCTTGCAATTGGTCAAGCAGAAGGTCTAGATAAACAGCAATGGAAGAACATGGTAATTATAAATCAGTATTTCAAAAACTATATGCATTTCTGACCTGTGTGATAGAAACTGGTTAGTAAGTCTACACTGTATTTGCACATTTTGTACTTGCATTTGTATATATGAGCACACATATATTTTGCTAATTCTTCCGTGAAAGTATAAACAGCATACTGCATAAGGTAATTCAAATATATTTGTTTAATTTTGATTTTGTAAAAGAAATCAAATGAGAACCCATGGTTAAATTTCATACCTAAAAATATTATATTGAAGATTAAAACAAATGTGTTTCAACAAATTTAAGAATCACAATCTGTACAATGGCTTAATATTTCACTGCATGAGAAAGAGGCTAGAACCTCTGAACCTCATCATCCTGTATGGTTAGAAGAGAGAGGAGAAGAGATTGGATTTATACCCCGCCCTTCACTACCCAAAGGAGTCTCAGAGCGGCTTACAAACTCCTTTCCCTTCCCTTCCCCACAACAGACACCCTGTGAGGGAGGCGGGGCTGAGAGAGCACTTTCCAGAACTGCCCTTTCAAGGACAGCTCTGACAGAACTAGGGCTTGCCTAAGGTCATCCAGCAGCTGCAAGTGGAGGAGTGGGGAATCAAACCCAGTTCTCCCAGATTACAGTCCACGCATTTAACCACTACACCAAACTAGCCATTCAGTTCTCTAATGCAGAGTATAACACCTGATTTTTACCGGGCCTCTCTTTGCTTAACTCCTCCCTTTCTGCTTCCCCCTTCTGATGTTTTCTGAATAAAAATGAGGATTTTTTTTTCATTCCTTGCAACTGAGAAAGTGCACTCTGGTTCTTGAACGCTCATGCAGAAATAAACCTTATTAGACTTTAAAGTGTTACTGGACTCCTATTTGATTTCCTTGCAATAGGGTAACATGACTACTCTTTGGAATATTTCCGTTGAGTTTTCCTCTGCGGTTAGTAAATGGCTGGTTGCAAAATCTTGGCTAACAGTATTCAAAACATGGTATTTTTTGAGTTTTTAAATAATCTAATATTAAATAAAAATATTGATCTGTATGAACTATGACATGTTAAATTTTTATTCGGCTTTTCTATGTGTAAAGAATATGAGATATATATATGTGTTATGAAGAGATTCATTAGCAGAGCAATCTAGGGTGAGGTTAATAGGAATAGGGAGCTGACTAACCCCTATACCATTGTAACTCAGAGTTATGCCAGAGTAAGAGCCGTTTACGCTGACACAGGGCACTAGCGGTACTGTGTGGCTGAGTCCCACTGGTGCAAAAGCATTGCACCTGCACACCAGCCAAGCAACGGCACAAACCCCGCTGCCAGCATAGATGTGGGCATTCCAGGGGAATGGCAGCAGTTTGGCAGCTCAGGGTAAAAGAGGAGAGCGCAAAAGTGGGCTTGAAGCTCAACATCAAAAAAACTAAGATCATGGCATCCGGCCCCATCACTCCTTGGCAAATAGAAGGGGAAGTCGTAGAAGTAGTGACAGACATCACGTTCCTGGGATCCCAGATCACCGCAGACTGTGACAGCAGCCATTAAATTAAATGACGCCTGCTCCTTGGGAGGAAAGCAATGGCGAACCTAAACAGCATGATAAAAACTAGAGACATCACCCTGCCAACAAAAGTCCGCATGGTCAAAGCAATGGTATTCCCAGTAGTCATGTATGGCTGCGAGAGTTGGACTATAAGAAAGGCTGAGCACCGAAGAATAGATTCTTTTGAACTATGGTGCTGGAGAAGACTCTTGAGAGTCCCTTGGACAGCAAGGAGATCAGATCAGTCAATCTTAAAAGAAATCAACCCGGACTGTTCCCTGGAAGGGCAGATAATGAAACTGAAGCTCAAATACTTTGGCTACCAAATGAGAAGGGAGCACTCACTGGAGAAGACCCTGATGCTGGGAAAGATTGAAGGTCAAAGAAGACGGGGACGGCAAAGGATGAGATGGTTAGACAGTGTCATAGATGCAATGAACATGAAATTGAGCAAACGTCAGAGGACGGCGGAAGACAGGAGGGCCTGGTTGGAGCTGGTCCATGGGGTCACGAAGAGTCGGACTCGACTGTGCGACTGAACAACAACAAAAGTGTTTTCAGCATGGGAACGCCGCCGCCCCCCCCAGCAGGTGCAATGGTGCGCCAGCAAAATGGTGTCATAGCCCATTGGCAACCATGGTAACTTCATGGTAACTCTGAACTGTGTTTGGCATATATAGGAGTGTACATCTTACCTTTGTAAAAATAGAAGAAAGGTTTCTCCCCTTCCCAATTCCTTAACCATTGTGAACACTTACTACCACTACATACACTGGGAACCATCTTAGCTTTTAAGGGACAATAACAAATCAGTGGAAGCACGTTTTTCAAAGTTAAAATGCAAAATGCCAGCATAAAAATATTGTTTAAACTTTGCAAACCTACATCTCATATTGATCTAACAGTTAATTCATAAATAAAGTTTTTGTCCACTTGTTTACTCACATTTGGGGAAATATAACTTCAATGATGACTGAAATCTAGTTGAAATGGAATTTTGTAGGTGGTTTGTTCTCACAATGGTTTTTAACGTAAAATCCATGGACCAACAGGCTTCAGAGGATCTGTGAACTGGCCACAAAGAAAGTTTTTTCTTCAATTTCCTTCCTGCTACTTTGAAAATTTTCTTTCTGAAAAAAATCATCTTTATTATACAACATGAACTCAACTCAAAGAGTCTTGGAGGATTCTGGTGTTGCTTGACACAAGTCTGACCTCATCTGGCAAAGCAAGCTGTGAGAGCTCTGATTCTGTGAGTCAGGATTTTTTGGCGCTTGTTATCTGAAAAGTACTCAGAACGAAGAGTGATTTCAGCAAGAGTACTTTATTTAGTGAAGAACAAGACAAGGGAAACCAGCTCGCAGGCCGGTTTATATGCGTTCAGAAAACCCGCCACCAAGCACACCTAAACACACTCCCTACTCCCGATAGGCTATTTACAGTAACCGGGCGACCATTGGTCTCCCGGCTGGGAAGCTGGCCCTTTGATTGGGCCGGCTAGGATCCTTCGGATCCTTTGTCTTACGACTGAAGCTATGGAGAAATATTGCCTGGCCAGCCCGGGCAAGTCCGGGCATGTCAGGCTGAATGCATTACACATGGTAATGGTGGCAGTACATCACATTATCAAAATGAAATGTCAAAGACCACTCCAAACTTTCAATTTCTTATTCAAGCCAAGCAACAGCCGCCTTCTCATTAAAATTCACTTTTTAGCTCCGACGCCATCTTCGTACTAGCCCCTTCCCTGTTTAATCTATACATTAATGATATAGTAAGTTACTTGGACTCCCCCAGTTTACATCCACCAAAACTTCAACAACAGCATGTGTCTATCTTACTGTATGCCGACGATGCTGTCATCTTAGCTAGAACACCAGATGGCCTTAGAAGAGCTCTCAGTAAGTTTGCAGACTTTTGTAACAATAAGGAACTAACAATAAATTTTCAAAAACTCAAGGTTATGGCCTTCAGGACCAGACAAAAGAAAAGAATCTGGTCTGTAAATGGGCACTCATTAGAACAGGTTTCCTGCTCTAAATACTTAGGTATGGTCATTCAATCAAATGGGGCTAGGAAAGTTCATATACAGTAAGTTGCTTCCCAAGGTGAAAGAACAGCCAATGCTATTCTTAAGTTCTATCGCACCAAGGGGGCTTATTATGTGCTGCTGCCCAAAAACTCTTTCAAGCAAAGGCAGTTGGACAGATGCTCTATGGCACTTTTATTGGGCCTCCTTCCTCTAGTTTTGCCCCCTTAAAGCGAGTTCAGTCCAAATTTTTCAGAGCAGTTCTTCAGGTCCCGAGGTGTGTATCGAATACACTGATCCATCTAGAGACAGATGCTATATCAGTGGAAGCCAAAATTACTTTAGCTTCACTCCAGTATTGGCTTAAACTAAATTTCCATCCTCAGGGACTAACCCACTTGTTACTCTCAGACAACTTTCAATCCAAATGGCTGAGAGCAGTTCATAAGAAATTATATGATCTTGGTTTTTCCCCCCAAGCGATTTTGAGTATGCGATGGGATGTAGCAAAATCAGCCCTAAAACAGAGAATGACGGACATGGAGAGACAGACAGATCTCGGGAGATGTCCTAAGTTTAGAGCCCCAGATCCTGTCAAATATCGCTTGCAACCCATGTCCTATTTATCGCAGCTTGATACTCACAAGTTTAGGAAAGCTTCACATTAGCCAGATGTGGGGCTTTCCCCTCCGCGATGCTTGAGGGCAGTGTTAAGTCACTCGCTTAACAAAGCAGTCGGAGAGTGATTCAGCAAGAACACAACTTTATTCTTCAACTCGAACACAACTCCAACACGGATCAACATCTGATAGCCAGAACAGAACAGTTCAGCTTCTACATTGCAGTTGTCCTGCTTTTAAACTCTCCCGGCTAATGTAGCCACACCCACTGTACAAATACCAACCAATACAGTTGTTCATATAAGGACCAATCACGGACGTTCCCGCTCAGGGAGCTTGCTGTAAAGTGATTGGCTAGGTGTTTCCTGGGCTAGCAATGCGATTGGATGGATTTGGATCCTAGCCGAGGACGAAGCTAGGCTGCTGCCACACACACTAAGTAATCCACTTTAAATCCACTTTTAGTGCACTTTCAAAGTGGATTTTGCCAGTTCACACAGTAAAACTCCACTTTGAAAGTGCACTGAAAGTGGATTTAAAGTGGATTACTTAGCGTGTGTGGCAGCAGCCTTTATTACGCTCAACTGTATTTTTATAGAGTTTTATTTTACTGTCCTAAATTCAGTTATATGAATGTTATGAATGTTATATTTAAGTATGTGTGTTCTATGGCTTGTTGCTGTAATAAATGCCTGACTGACTGACACTTTTCAGCAGAATTAAAGTTTATATTCTGTTTTATTTGCACTATTTGGGTTTTACTTTTTCCGGAAGTGGGCATTAATTAAAACAAACTCTATGCAAAATTTTATGTGTATGTATTTATTTGCATTTTTCTGGGGAGGGTTACATAGGTTTCATCAGATTCTCAAAGGAGTCCACAACTTTAGAACCACTGAGTTAGAATAAATATTATATACTGTGACAATTTCAATATTTGTGTGTATAAAATCTTGGGTGGATCTCTGCAAGTAATCGGGTTGTTCAATGAATTGGTTTAGCTATGCTTGTGCATACCAGGCTTTTCTGGCTTGACCAAAATAACCCTTGAGTTCCGGAGGGGGGGGGGAGTTTAGTAAAAGAAAATCAATTTGTAATTAACAAATTGATGGATTTTATAACAATCATAAACAGAGGTATATTTTATTCGTCATGCTTTTAAATGCTGCCCTTCCTCCAAGGAACTCAGAGTCGCATGGCTTTATTTTATCCCATGAGGTAAACAGACACGAAAGATGGCAACTGGCACAAGACTGCCCAGTTAGCTTCCTAGCTGGTAAGAGATATGGACACAGATTTGGCCTAACATAATTCTGTGACTGAAATTACACGTTACATAACCACCCTGTGTACTAAAATCCCAAAGAGCTCAACAAGAAAAGGGGAAAAAGGCAGTTATCCTTAACTGTGTAAAAACAAATTGTTATTATATACAGTGCAAAGAATCCCAGTAACATATAACAATTTATGAATGTCCTGTGGACATTACTGGGATTGGTTGCAATTTATTTGTTTGCAATGTATTTGTTATCAGGACATTCAAAAATTGAAACTCTCTACTGTGATTGTTTGCACTGTATATAATGACCATTTTTGCACAATTAAAGACAATTGCTTTTTCCTTTTCTTTTTGTGCTCACTGGTACTCAGTAACTTTCATGGTTTCTTACAGAGGTCTCTCCTCCTCTTTTTTGCTAAAATCCTAAAGGCCATTTCTTCTCTGCAAAATAGTGTAAGAAGAGTGAAATTGCAGCAAGAAAGTTCCATGATATTTTGCTTCTTCACTACTTTTCCTCCGCAACTTTCCTCCCCAGCCACTTTCGCTCTAATTGGGAGAGGCAAACCCATAATTCTTTTGCCTCTATTTACTATGAGGCTGATGGGATTTTAAAACATAAGGTAAAGGTAAAGGTTCCCTTGCTCGAAAGCCAGTCGAGTCCGACTCTAGGGTTGCGGTGCTCATCTGCGTTTCAAAGCCGAAGAGCCAGCGCTGTCCGAAGACGTTTCTGTGGTCATGTGGCCGGCATGACTATACACCAAGGCGCACGGAACGCTGTTACCTTCCTTGCTTTCGAATTGCTAGGTCAGCAGGAGCTGGAACTAGAGACGGGAGCTCTTTAAAACATATGAGTGTAGCATAGTATGTAAGTTCTGACTTCTCTGTAGTACTTTATATTGACTCTCTAAAGTGGAATTAAATGTAACATTTAATTTACTGATGATAAGAGACACTAATTGTTCAAATCTGTCTTTCAGGTATTATTGCATGCAGGAACAGCATCTTTACTGACATTGATGATTAATTCTACCACTGTGAAAAAGTTAGCTGTGGCTTTAGGTAATATGTTTAATTCACCATTTTTAATAAGTAGTTGTTCTATATAAACTAAATCTACTTGATATAGGATATTCAGACACATTTGATGTGGCAACACAGGATCTTTGACGTGGTCTCTGTGCTTCACACCCATGGGATATAGTGCGCCTGCACTGGATCGATCGGTATTATAGCAAGCTCTTAACGGATTTTTGTGCCCAGACCTCAGGCATGCGCAGGAACCCGACCATGCATGCCCAGAGGGGTGGGCACAGACAACCCGCCAGTTAAGAATGTAAGAACATAAGAGATGCCAATGTTGGATCAGGCCAAAGGCCCATCCAGTCCAACACTCTGTATCACACAGTGGCCAGAAATACCAGGTGCCATCAGGAGGTCCACCAGTGGGGCCAGGACATTAGAAGCCCTCCCACTGTTGACCCCCCCCCCAAGCACCAAGATGTCACAGAGCATCACTTGCCCCAGAGTCCCTATCTATACCTTGTGGCTAATAGCCACTGATGAACCTCTGCTCCATGTGCTTATCTAATTCCCTTTTGAAGCCGTCCATGCTTGTAGCTGCCACCACTTCCTGTGGCAGTGAATTCCAAGTCTTCATCACTCTTTGGGTGAAGAAGGACTTCCTCTTATCCGTTCTAACCCGACCGCTCAGCAATTTCATGGAGTGCCCACGAGTTCTTGTATTGTGAGAAAGGGAGAAAAGTACCTCTTTCTCTACCTGCTCTATCCCATGCATAATCTTATAAACCTCAATCATGTCACCCCTCAGTCATTGTTTCTCCAAGCTAAAGAGCCCTAAGCGCCTTAACCTTTCCTCATAGGGAAAGTGTTCCAACCCTTTTATCATTCGACATTCAGAGGTGGGTTGCCACTGCCTGCCTCTGCATAGTGACCCTGGGTTTTCTTGGTGGTCTCCCATCCAAATACCAACCGGAAGTTTTCAAATCAAACCAGGAAGAACCGAGCGGCACGTCTCCGGGTGGCGTTACTGGAATCGGCGCTAAATCTCGTTTCCGTCATGGATCCAGAAGTACCGGTAAGACCATCGACATCGACGGCTCCGGTATCGAAGTCCTCATCTCACATTGTCCAGTCAACATTGAAGCGTCTGGCACCAACGGCGCAGTCTTCGGCGTCCACTCCTGTGAAAAAGAAGGAGAAATTGGGTAAAGAGCACAAGTCTGCCAAAAAGGGTTCCTCTAAGGCCCTAAAGGCGGCGAAGTCTGGAAAAGTCGTGGGTCCTGCACCGGGTAATGCCTCTAAGGTGCCCCCCGCTCCAACGACAGTATCAGCATCAGAGGCTCCAGTCGCTCCACCAATACCGGCCATCCAGCTGATGGACTCTCCAATACACCAGCTAGACCACGACACGCTGGTTGATATGCGTCCTTTCTCCGACATCGATAATGTCAAGATCTTCAGTCATTCCCTGGGCACGGATCGCACTCCCTCTGCTCAGTCAACAACATCGACGGTCTCAGAGTTCCATTCCGATATCGACCCAGATCGGCATCGACAGATCCCTAAAAACACTCAACGTCATCCTCCCCGTCTGTTTGCCGAGGATCAGCCTTTTGATATCGATGATCGGGCTAATAGGGGCCGCTCACAGAGACGAGATGCTACACTGTCTCCCAGATGCTCCCGCTCTAGGAGTAGATCCCCACGAGTCTTCCTCCCCCACCACCTCCTGCTCTTTCCTGGGATCACCGCCAACTAACCCTAACCTCTATGGGGCTTATCAACGCACATCCATGCCGTGGTTGACTATTTCTTCTATAATGGTGTCTTATGTTTAACACAGTGTTACTTTGTAGGGCTGAATAGATAGGTCTGTTTTTATTCTCTTCTTGTCCTAAAGAGCCTTGTTTAAAGCTACAAGATAGACAAAGGCTGAATCTGCTTTTGCATTTTTATATCATTTTCGAACTGCTTGTTTGAATGTTGTTTGGAGAAGATTCTTTTGAAGCAGTGCAGAGGTGCAATGACAGTGGAGCCGCCACAAAAGGATGATAAACATACACGGAGGGGCAAAAGTATACTAGCACTGTTGAGGTGTGAAAATGACACCAAATGTAGACAGCTTTTTTGAAGACGGAGTCAAAAGGCTGGGACACCAGTGGGAAAGACGAATGCAGATTCCGCCAAAGAGAGAGAGAGAGAAGTGCAAATGCAGTTGCACTGTGCTTAGAAGAATAGAGCAAGAGTAGTACAGGAGCATTTTGGTGTTCACATTTTTGTTCAGGGGCAGTTGCTACTTTCCCTGGACAAGTGATGACAGCATGGCTGTTCTAGCTTAAGACCATGAGGACAATGCCCCTACTATGGTCACTGTCACTCTTCAGTAGTCATCTTATTTTCTCCCCCCCCCCCAAGGATCCAAAGTCACAGAAATTTACAAAATACAAAGCAACTAGCATACACAATACACTTTAACTAAAACAAACACATTCAGGGCAGGTTCTCATTCAGTGGGCTGGCTAACACAGGTCAGAGGCTGCAGGCTAAGAGCCAAGGACCAAGAGTTCTGACTCCTGCCCTCGGCCTCACACCAGAGGGCTTGCAACTCTAGCCACACCCAGGCTAAGTTCCTGCAAGAAGAGCAGAAAACAAAGTCAGCCCAGATAACAAACCTTGCTACTTCTAGCCAGGGGACATTCCGTAGAAAAAGAGGTGCAGGAGCTCATTAGCATAACTCATTAGCATAACTTATTTGTATAGGCCACACCCCCTGACATCACCGGAAGTGTGTCAGAAGGCAACACCCACCGCTCAGGCTCCCCTGGACTGTTTTGGATTGCTAGCTATTGGGGGGGGGGACGTGCAGATCTGTCCTCACAGAGGAGGGAGAGCTTGTACCTGAATAAAACTTGGTCTTAAAGGTGCCACTGGGCGGAGCCTGGCGCTCTTACATGGCGGCAGCATAGGAAGCTCTCTCCTCCACCGTCCTCGCCCTTTTCAACAAAACAGCTATTACAATCGCTAAAAAACTTTCTAATTTCACCATGGGAAAGACCGGAACGACTCGGACGACTAAAAACTCAATGAACTCCCACCAGCTAACTCAATATCTGGTCAAAGAAAAAGAAAAATCTTTCAGCCAACGGAACAATGATCGCCAAGATAAAATGGCGGACCACTCCTCGGAAGACGATGATGAAGCGGCGCTGTCTAGACGCGAATTTCATGCTACCATCAATCATCTAGAATCGACTATTGCTGAACAGATTCAACATGCCCTGAAACCCTTCTCTGAGGAGCTGAAACAAATTACGCGGACTTTAGCGGAAGCCTCCCAGGCGGCAGAAGCCGCTCTAGAGACAGCAATAGAATCCCAGGAAGACATACGCAATCTGCAAAAAGCAGAAATGTGGGCCAAGACTAAAATTATGCTAATGGAAAATAAACAGCGAGAACAAAATTTAATGTTTCGAAATCTCCCGGAAGAAGCTGAAGAAACCCTTCTCCATAGAAAAAGTCTTAAACCCATCACGACAAAATTATTCGTTACCGTTGGATTAAAGGTGCCACTGGACTGTTTTGGACCGGGGGGGCGGGGGGGGCAGGGGGGCTCTGCAGCTTACCTGGCTGCTTCTTGCTCTGACTGAGGGCTGCTGGGAGCAGGGGGTGGGGGTTGTTGCATGTGCCCGTCCCCTGGGCTCTTTACTGCCCGAGCTCCGCTCCTGTGTGCTCCTGCAGGAAATGACCCCTGGTTCTAGCAAGCTATCAGCATCTTTCCAGCTTCCTCCTGTCAGTTTCATACACTGTTATTGCCCTCAGATATGTTTTAATAATGGTGACTCTTCCTTATTCTCTGTGTCTATAGGCCTTTGTGATATTACTCTGACAAAGCGTATGGCTATGAGTAATGCTGTTCAGCGTATCAGACAAATAGAGGCACACTGCTTTTCACTGCTGAAACTTGACAGATATTTGGCTGATGCAAACTGGGCAATGGCTGAAGAAACCATTAGAATCGATGACCCTTATACAGTGAGTATTATTATATTATTATGAAAAATGTAATGTATAAATATATAAAACAAAGGACTATTCACAACTTTGCTACTATGCAAAGCAGAACAGATGAGCCGGATTTCACAATGCTAGAAATGTATACTATTAAGTTTATGATTTTTGTGGAGACAACTTGATACAGTATTGCCTCGTTTAAGATCTCCAGCCCTCCCATATTTTGTTAGCAGATAGCCAACTCAATCTGATTTATTAATCATGGAACGTTGTTATAGACTCATTTGCACAGTAGCTGCAAGAAAGGCACAAACAGAACGGACACCATTTCCTTTTAGTTGTGAAGGAAGCATCAAACACGTATCTTATATTTCATGCTGTAATTAATCATACAGTACAGTTAACGAGGACTGTCTTTTAAGGCTAGCTGGAGTTCGTCAGGTCTCGGGCGTTAAGCACTGAGTGTTTGGATGGGAGACCACCAAGGAATTCCAGGGTCACTCTGCAGAGAAAGGTCATGGCAAAGCACATCTGTTAGTCTCTTGCCATGAAAACCCTATGGGGTCACCACGCGTTCACCATTACTTTTTTTTAAAACCATTTATATTAGGATATAATAAACAAAGTCAAATATAGATCACAACTTTTACCCCAATCTGTCATACCCTCCCCCCCTCCCCCCCCCGCGCGGCTTCCCACAGTGCTCCAACCTCCTGTTCAATTCTTAGATCTTCTTCCTCCACATTTTTTCTATTTAATTACACGTATCTATAGGTAACTTATCTTTCTCTGTTTAAGTAATACATCTCAATCTATTTTTAATATCTATTGCCTTCAATAATTCTCAAAGCTAAATAAACCATCCCTTACATCCCAGTTTTTTTCCCAAATAGTCCTTGAAATCTTTCCAGTCTGCAAAAAAAGTCCTCTGCTTCCAAATTATTTAATTTCCTTGTCATTTTGTCCATTTCAACCATAAAAAGTAGTTTCTTAATCCAGGCCTCAACTCTATTCACTATTTCACTAGTTCACTATTTCACTAGTTCACTGATACTTGATGGTGATTTACACACACAGTGACATATTTCTTAATTGTGATGGGGATGGGCACGAACCTGGAAAAAGGGGTCGGTTTGTGGCATGCCTGGTTCGCAAACCACAGACCCTCACAAACTTTTTGGCACTAAATGAACTGTTTCAGTTCATGAGGTTCATGATGCGGTAGAATGCCCCCCACAGCATGCTAGAGACACCAAACTCAAAGAGTATCTCTACCTGACTCTTCTCCACCTGCCCTACGAGTTTGGTGAGGATTGAACATAAGAACATAAGAGACGCCAATGTTGGGAAGGAGCTCCCAGCAAAGTGATTTCTGGGGAAATGACAGGTGCAGGTTCAGGAGGTTCAGAAATGTATAGAACAGAGCCTGTGGAAGCTATAGGCATCAGAGTCTCCCCCTGATCCTCTTCTACATGCTCTCCAAGTTACACGCGGATTGGCCTTAGGGGGGATCTGAGTTATAGCCCCCCAATGCAGGTGCCCCCAGGAAAACTGTCAGGCACAGGTTCAAAAGTATAGACCCCCTGCAGGCTCCACACACAGAATGCAGAGGGAACCTCACCCTGCTGCCCAGTCCTCTACAATCTCTCCAACTTGGGGGTGGATTACATTTCTGCGGTTCCTCTCACCGACCCCCCCCCCAAAAAAAAAGACCTGCCCAGTGCTTTCTGGGAAAGATGGTTGAAGTTACAGGAGTCTATGGAATGGCTCAGGAACAAGTGGCACCAAACTCACAGGGAAACGTCACCTAGGGAGGCCCCCTCCCCCCAGCTGGACACTAGAAGCAAGGCAAGCATCCCCCCCCCCGAACGCTTGCAGCTCTCCCAAATTGCAATGCAAAACAACACCTTTATTGGCATATAAGACAATAAATAAGTTACTTCATCAGGTATCATAACACCTGCCTTCTTAAAACACGTCATTATTTTTTAAAAAACTCCTTGCTGCCAAGATCTTAGTCTGAGCAAGGGGCAGCAGCCCCGAAAAGTCCCTACAAGTTGCGGAAGAGAAGAGAGAAGTAAAAAGGCTGAAGGACTCTGAATTGTGCCTTCGAGAACTTTGGTTCCCGGGGATGATTGGGGGCACTGTTATTGGGCAGTTGAATGTAAACTGGGAGGATAAAAAGTCTTAAAAGTTTGACACAGTTCATAAAAAGAAAAACGATGAAAAGACTGGATGTATAAAAGCTAGTTGGAGGGTCTCCTCTCTTGGGTTTTTAGATAGTAGTGGGTACTTTACTTTTTCCCGTATGTGTAGTTTCCCCTTCCCTTTTTTCTGTTGTAGTTTTTTGTAGTGATAAAAAATCAATCAAAAATCCCCTCCGGGGGCTCAAAAAAAAAGAAGATCTTAGTCAAGAATTCAGCAATCTGTGCAGTAATTTCAGGTAACTCATCAGCAAAAAGGTACCTAATTACGTTTTCAGAGTTAATCCTAGACAGTATGGGCTTAATCCAAAGTAATCGAAGATGTGAGTGGAGGGGACAGCGTCATAAGACGTGATCTAAGGTATCAGGTTCTCCAGATGAGCAATTACAAATTCTATCACATTTCGGGATACCTCTGTATCTACCTGAAACCCACGATGAGGGGGAAACATTAAATCTGGCTAGCATAAAGGCTCTGCGTTGCAGCGGGATCAACAAGTTAGAGAAGTATTGTGCCAGACTGTTTGGTACATATCTGAGGCCGAGGGAAAGGGGGGAGCAAGTACCCCCGGCACCGGCCTGGATTATTTGGGCTTCAGTGTCCCAGATTCTTCTACAAATTGTCCAGTGTATGAAATTCTCATCTTGATTTCCCAAGATGACCAGGTCAATGCCAATTGAACATATTTTTGAGGTTATAGCCTGTGACCACTTGGATACATATGGACCCATAGTTAAGAGTGCAATAAGCTCTCCCAAATCTCCAAAGCCAGGTTCTGAATGGCAGAAAGGCAAACGACAGGGGCTCACCAAAGAAACCTTCACCTAGGTGCTGGAGCCACAAACATTCCCTAGAGTTCTGACAGGGGGCTCACCGAAGAAACCCCACAAGAGCTTGGCAGGCACCCTAGCCACAACACACAAGCAAGGGAAGTAGAGTAGGCTTTTGAAGCAAGCAGAGGAGTGGCTTTTGAAGCAAGCGCTCAGGAATACTCCCAATACTACAAAATATGTTTTATACAGTACTAAGTGTTAAAAAGGAGCTGCGGTGGCTCAAGTGGTTAAGACGCTGAACTGCAGGGCTGTGGAAGGTCAGTAGTTCAGCAGTTCAAGACCCGGGTGCCGCATGACGGAGTGAGCTCCCATCTCTAGTTCCAGCTCCTGCCAGCCTAGCAGTTCGAAAGCAAGAAATTGCAAGTAGATAAATAGGGACCACTTCGGTGGGAAGGTCACAGCGTTCCGTGCGCCTTGGTGTTTAGTCATGCCGGCCACATGCCCACGGAAACGTCTTCGGACAGCGCTGGCTCTTTGGCTTTGAAACGGAGATGAGCACCGCAACCCTAGAGTCGGACTCGACTGGCTTTCGAGCAAGGGAACCTTTACCTTGACCTTTTTAAGTGTTAAAAGCCACTCCTCTGCTTTCTTCAAATTCCTAAACACCTCTGTGTGCCGTGGCTTCTCGTCATGGCGGGAAGGAGTCCTTCACTCCCTTTGTACCACAGACATCCGTCCCTGGCCACCAAACCCATCCGGCCAGGCAACTGGAGTCAGCATTTCTGTGAACAATTTATGTTTATTGATTTTTTTTCAGTGAGCTTTTGCTTTTAGGTATCATACTTGCTTGTGTTATGTGTGTAATGTGGAACATGATAAAGTTAAGCTCTTTCTGTTGGCTTTTCCATGTAAACTTGCTTACGGTGTGGCTACATTTCTTGTTTCTTTTTCTTTACACAGCTATCCTCGGAAGAAGATTCCAATTTACTCGGAACATTTAAATGTCCAGACTGTGAAAGTGATCTTTTGTTTGATAGAAGTCCTCAACAACTTTCTGAGATAATGGAAGAAGCCAGGTTGCGTCTCTTAAACGCTCAAATAGTTAGTATTTTTCATTTGTCTTATCCTATTCTACCATTGCACTCTTCCTGAGAGCCCAATACCGGCTTATCCTGTGCTCACTCCGCAGAGGGGAAATGTGTAAAGATACACCCCCACTCCAATGTTCAGAGATCATAGCAATTGCACTGTAGTCCATGGCAATTCCATTGCAACCCAGCAATTGTGAAATGGTCGTACTGAGACTTCCCTCTGTGGCAGCCAAAGACTGAAGCACCCAACCAGACACTACCATGCTCCCCTGATGGAGTGAGCTCCCATCTCTAGTTCCAGCTCCTGCCAACCTAGCAGTTCGAAAGCAAGAAATTGCAAGTAGATAAATAGGTACCACTTCGGTGGGAAGGTAACAGAGTTCCGTGCGCCTTGGTGTTTAGTCATGCTGGCCACATGACCACGGAAATGTCTTCAGACAGCGCTGGCTCTTCGGCTTTGAAACGGAGATGAGCACCGCAACCCTAGAGTCGGATTCGACTGGCTTTCGAACAAGGGAACCTTTACCTATACGCACATGAAGTATGCAACAAGGGAGAGAACAGACAGAACACAGCATCCTTCACTAGAGGAGACCTGGTAGGATTAGTCAGAGCCCTGGAACAAACAAACCATGGAGCTCCACAGATGTGGGTTTGATTCCACTCTTCCAACCATGTTCCTTATTACCAGATGTACTCCACTTGGCAGAGACAACATTGATAGAATGTCCAAGACCTCTCCTGACTTCTACACAAGGGTTCAGATCTCATAATGGGTAGGGGGAGTCTAAGGAATATCATCCTTTCCCCAAAAATGAGGGATTCAAACACAAGCGCAGCAAGCAGGGGAATGCACGTGTAAGGCAAACAGGATCCATGAGTTTGGATTCTACTAAGGGTGATGGTGGCAAGAAGCTCACCTTTTGGGCAGCAGCAAACCCACAAGCAGCAAAACAGAAGGAAGGGGCTGGACTAGAACACACACACTTCACACACTCAGAGTACTCCTCTAACTACAAACACAAATAAGCACACTTTAGGACTTTAAGAAGGCCCCAGAAACACCAACCATATAAACTAGGGCAAAGAGGACTGTCGAGAAGAGCAGGGGCCATTTCCTGCAGGAGCGCACAGGAGCGGCGCTCCGGCAGTAAAGAGCCCAGGGGGCGGGCACATGCAACAAGCCCCGCCCCCTGCTCCCAGCAGCCCTCAGTCAGAGCAAGAAGCAGCCAGGTAAGCTGCAGAGCCTCCCCATAGATAGCAATCCAAAACAGATAGATACCAATCCAAAACAATCTCCCTCCTCTGCGAGGGCAGATCTATGTGGGAAAACCCCCTCCCAATAGCTAGCAATCCAAAACAGTCCAGTGGAGCCTGAGTGGTGGGTGTTGCCTTCTGACACATTTCTGGTGATGCCAGGTGGTGTGGCATATGCAATTGATTTATGCTAATGAGTTATGCTAATGAGCTCCCGAGCCTCTTTTTCTACAAAAGGACCCCTGAAGAAGAGTGTTGCAATGTACAGATATAACATACCCAAGGACTCAAGTTCAATTCTAGTATTGGGCTGGCTCCCAGACATTTCGGAAAGGCACTCCAGGTACAGCTGAGGTTTGCAACATCAAAACACGATTGCTTGGGACAGGCTGATTGGCTGCCCCATGCGCCCAATCCTTTTGGTCAGCAATCTTCCATGGACTATTCCTCTACTGCATTCAGGTGTTCACTACCACCACCACCACCTATTCCTTTTCATCCAAGCAAGGTATATTCTCCATCCCTCCCTGATCCCCCTTCATGCAGGGCACAAGGCTGATAAAATATCAACAGTGATCAGGAATACTGTACCCTTCCCCTCACTGTTTTGGATTGCTAGCTATTGGGGGGGGGGACGTGCAGATCTGTCCTTGCAGAGGAGGGAGAGCTTGTACCTGAATAAAAATTGGTCTTAAAGGTGCCCCTGGACTGTTTTGGACCGGGGGGGCCGGGGGGAGCTCTGCAGCTTACCTGGCTGCTTCTTGCTCCTTGTGGCCCGACTGAGGGCTGCTGGGAGCAGGGGGCGGGGCTTGTTGCATGTGCCCGCCCCCTGAGCTCCTTACTGCAGGAGCTCCGCTCCTGTGCACTTCTGTAGGAAATGACCCCTGGTTTAGACTACCCTCTCAGTCTCCTCCTACTGTATGAACTGCATGACGAAGATACCTGAGGGCAGTAACAAGTACAGGGGAGCTATCAATGTCCAAACCAAGGAACACTTGTAATATAATCCACACATTTATTATACAGCAACAGGCATATTGGTCGGATGAATGTGGTTGCCAAATCTGTTCTTCCTGCCAGACTCCTGCGTTTTTGCAAACTGCTCTGACAGAAACTGCAAGAAGATCAAATCAGTCAATCCTGAAAGAAATCAACCCTGACTGTTCCCTGGAAGGCCAGATAATGAAACTGAAGCTCAAATACTTTGGCCACCCAATGAGAAGGGAGCACTCACTGGAGAAGACCCTGATGCTGGGAAAGATTGAAGGTCAAAGAAGACGGGGACAGCAAAGGATGAGATGGTTAGACAGTGTCATAGATGCAACGAACATGAAATTGAGCCAACTTCAGAGGACGGCGGAAGACAGGAGGGCCTGGCGGGATCTGGTCCATGGGGTTGCGAAGAGTCAGACTCGACTGTGCGACTGAACAACAACAACTGACAGACTTCACAGTCATATATGCTGTTCCTATTGGTGAACTGTACTGGTTACACAATGGACTTTTGAGCTGCTTTCAAGGGTGCAGGAGTTGGACGAGAACAAATCAATTGGCAATTCTACAGCAGAGCATGTAGATGGTCACTGGTAACTGAAGCTGTTGGTCAAGTTTGTTGGGTAGTCCCGCCATGAGGTTGTTTTCCCTTCTGCTGGAGTGTGCTTTGCGCTGGAGCTGCATTTCGGTTTGGCTCCTTATCTGCCTGCTGGCCTAGAGCACTCATCGCTTGGGCGCGAATGTCTCCGACTCTCCCGCTCACCCCTGAACCGTTAAACACTTCCCCGCATTTTGTATTCATTGCTTATTGGCCTCTAGGTGTCAGGGGGTATTCTATGAACCCACTATATTTACTATTGCCATTTTGTATGCGTCATTCCTGACTCAAAGAGTCCAAGTCGACTTCGCCTTACTCTGATCATTAAAGCTGAATAGTGTTAAGAACCTGCTGTTGATACTGAGTCATTGAAGTACCTGACAAAGTTATATGCTCAGAAGGTGGTTGTCATTGCACATATGGGATAGCTGCCTAATCTCACCTCAGACATGTCTTTTTTCAGTGGAGTCAGTTCAGAGACTCAGATGTGAATAGCGTATGGCCCTTTTCGGCTTGGACCTCACCCCGGGTTTTCTCTGTGTTCGACGCAAGGCCATTTACCTCGCTGTTATCTCTGTTTATCAGTTGTTTTCTGCACTAATTTTGTCCCACTCCAAATTTCGTCCCTGCCCCAGGTTATACATTCTGCATTGCAAACAGTAAACCCAGGTTTAATGCAATGACTCACGATTGGGATTGTCTGAAATAAAAACATCAAACATGGTAAAATGTTCATTTTAACCACCAAAATTCTTCCCAAAAGTGACAAATTTAGTGTATTCCATTTTTTTATATCCTGCTGTATTTGTGGCCGAAGTTTGTCATAATTATTCTTAAAAAGGTCTATATTCTTCATTGTCAAATCAATACCTAAATATTTAGTCTTTTTAACTACTTCACACTGTGTTAATTTCTGTAGTTCCTCCTGCTTCCCACCAGTCATATTTTTACACATCACCTTGGATTTGTTTTTGTTTACATAGAAACCTGCTAGGTCTCCAAATCTTTTTATTTTCTCCATAAGCAACGGCAAATTCCGTAAGGGATCTTCCACCATAAACATTACATCATCAGCAAAAGCTCTAAATTTGTATGAAAATCCTTTGTTGGTAAAGCCCTTGATTTCTTTATCTTCTCTGATCCGTCCAAGCAGTACTTCCAAAATCCATATGAATAGTAACGGGGACAGAGGACACCCTTGCCTCGTCCTCTTTTGTACTTTAAAATGTTCTGTCACCTCTGTATTGATTACCAATGCTGCTTTTTGTTCCTAGTAAATCGCCTCAATGATTCTCCCATATCCATTTTTTCCATCACACAGTACATAAAGTCCCAGTTTAAATTGTCAAAAGCTTTTTCTGCATCCACAAAGAAAAAACCAACCTCTTTTTCTGGATGTTTATCATAGTATTCGATCACATCAATCACCACCCTTATATTGTCCTTTATTTGTCTATTTGGCAAAAAACCAGCTTGTTCTTCCTCAATAGCATCCTTCAAATAAGTCTTCAATCTCTCTGAGATAATTTTCGCAAATAATTTGTAATCATTAGTCAAAAGGGAAATTGGTCTATAGTTTTTCACATTTGTTAAATCTTGTGCTCTTGGTATAAGCAAAATTGTTGCTTCTTTCCACGATTCTGATATTTTCTTTGTTATTCTTATTTCATTTGACAAGTTCAAACATCGGGGCTAGCTCTTCTTTAAATTTCTTCTAGAACTTTACGGTAAAGCCATCTGGTCCTGGAGCTTTCCCCAACTTTGCCTTTTGAATTGCCTTATAAATCTCTTCTTTCAAAATTGGGCTATTTAGCATTTTCTTAATACCTTCTGAAATTTTTGGCATTTTCAAATTGTCCAAGTATTTTTGAATTTTTTCTTTATCGACTTCTTTTGAAAAAGATTTGCATAGTACTTGAAGAATGCTCTTTTGATTCCATTACTATCCACAATTTCTTTGTGTCCTTCTATTATTTTGTTTATTATTTTATTCTCCCGTCTTTTTTTCAGTTGCCACGCCAAAATTTTTCCTGGTTTATTTGCCCCTTCAAATGATTTCTGCTGTATTTTTTTCAGATTCCAATAAATTTCTTGATTCATTAGTGTGTTTAATTGCTCTTGTAAAATTTGAATCTCCTTGAGTAACTTCTTTTTCCCTGGTCTTTTCTTCAGTTCTTTTTCCTTTACTCGAATTCTATCCAATATATTGGTTTGTTGTTCCAGTCTCTTTTTCCTTTTTAAATGTTTTTAATTGTTTTATGTGAGGCTTGTGCCTGATTGTGAGCTGCCCTGAGCCTGCGCTGCGGGGAGGGCGGGCTATAAACCGAATGTATAAATAAATAAATAAATAAAATATGCAAATCAATCTTAACCAATCGGCCCTCTATGGTTTGTGCATACTCTTTTTATGCAGTTTAAAAGTGGGATGCAAGTTGCTGTGAGCATGGTTACATCACACACAATAGCACGTTATGACCATTACTGCAACTCAATAACAATGGCATAAAACTGATGACCTGCTTTTTCTGCATGGGGAGGTGAAGTTTTTGGACGGGCGGATTATAGCTGTGGTGGTGGCCCAACTGAAAAATGATCCTGGATGCAAGCCCTTTCCATGTAGCGCTGCATACATTGGACTCACAGGCAAACTTAGGAGAAATCCCCTCCAGCAAAGCAAACCACCTATGATAAACCACCCACCCATCCACGCATCGTGCCACCGCCCCCCCCACGCCAGCTCACCTTGGCTCACACAGAAAACAGAGGGACCCTCCCAATGGTCAATCTTAGGGTCCTCGCTTCAGTCTACTGTTTCCCCCCCTGATTTTGTCCACCGAACAATGATAATGTGGCTCAGGTCATGCATTCAATATTAATGTACCTCAAATGAAATACAAGATAACAAGAAGTTAACGAAGATACAAATGAATGCTACAGTGGAAACAACCAGACACCAGACCAAAAATGGCCATTCGACAGGAAGGGGTCAGCCATGGACTATGTCAGGTTCCACAGCAAGTAACTCTTCACACACGTTTCCTAAGAAGTGTTATGCTTTATTAGTGTGCAAGACTGGTACCATGTCCACAGGATTATTGTTAGGAATAACTAGAAGGCGGGAACATCCCAATACATATAGCTGGGCAAGGCCACTAGCTAAGCAAATGAACTTCGAGTGTGCGGGCGGGAAGACTCCTGGCGGGAGATTACATAATGAGCGGGAGAGTCGCGGGATATCCTGAGAGCAGAAAGATTCACACCAAATGTGGACCCCAAGCCCTCCCTACTTCACAAGGCCAGACTGATAACGGAGTCTAGTTCCCACGGTCTCCCTGGCATGTTTACGGCAAGCTGCCGTTTTTAGGAGCTGACAAACAGTAGATTAGGAAATTTGCATCTTGTGAGGGGTGATGGTCCTTGGTATGGTGGGAGGAGGCAGGGTGGATTGAAACTGAGTTAAAAATTCTACACTAAAATTTACGCCAGGACCACTCTGGATCAGGGTAAAGCCTGCAACAAAACAGCACCGATATACCCTGAGGCAATGGTGGGCCAAACCTAGGGTGCCCACCACAGTTCCCTCTAAGCTACACTGGGGGTGCTGGCACACAAAATGCTAACAATCAGGTCAGAGGTTGTGCGCTTCTACTCACAAGACATTTTCACCCTCCACTGGAAACAATGGAGGATGGGGGCATGTACTCCTGGGGCCCATAGAATTGGACCCCCTGGTCCAATCTTTTTGAAACTTGGTGGGGGGTTTTGAGGAGAGGCACCTGCAGCTTTTCCGCAAATTTGTTGCCTCTACTAAAAAAAAGGCCCCCTAAGACCCAAATACCCCCAGATTTATTCTCCATTGTAGCCTATAGGGCCTATTGAGTATAATGGTCCCCATAGACTACAATGGAGCCAGTTGAAAAATTGAATAAAATATTTGAATAAATAAGTAGTTTGGGTGGGTTGATAACATCTAAGCAACTTCCTGTTCGTCAGGTTAGGCAGGGTTCTGACAGTGATTGTTCCTCCTCTGTTGTACTTGACCTGTAATGCTGGTTGTCATATTTCACTAAAAACACCAAAGCAGACTGCAAGAGTCTCCCCCCCCCACTGGTATGTTTTCTAAGGCTCAGCACAAGGTGATTGTCCAAGGCCAGCTCTACCAGTATAGTGGAAAGGGATGGAAAGGTAATGTAATGGAAAGGGGGTGTAATGGAAATGTAATGGGAAGGGGTGGGTAGACCTTTTATCTGGAGGCCAGCTCTACCAATATTGTGAAAAGGGGTGGGTAGACCTGTTCTACAGAGGAGAGGTCTACCAATATAGTGAAAAGGGGAGGGTAGACCTGTTCTCTGGAGGACAGATCTACCAAGATAGTGGACTGAGGTAGGTAGACCTGTTCTCCAGAGGCCAAGTTACCAATATTGTGAAAAGGGGTGGGTAGACCTGTTCTCCAGAGGCCAGGTCTACCAATATAGTGGAAAAGGGTGTGTAGACCGGTTCTTTAGTGGCCAGGTCTACCAATATAGTGGAAAGGGGTGTGTGAAATTTGACTTGATTCTGTTTTATAATGTTTAAATTATTCTTAACACGTAGTTTGAATATAATTTAAAATAATTTATTCTGATATTTCTACAAGGTTATGGAAGTAATCTTCTAAATTATGCAACATTCAAATGTATATTCACAATGTTAGTGCTACTAGCTTTTCTTGCTCATGAAGTAGAATTTTTGCTGACAACACTGTGGAGCTTAGAGGGAACATTGGAATGTAATGCAGAATTGAGAAAAAAGCAAGAAAAATAGAGGGGTGAACTCAAGTGTAGTGCAGAACAGCAAGTAGGAGACCATGTTGAACCAGGATTAAAGGTCTAGTGCAGAAATGACCTATGTTAGAGTGATAGTGAGAGTGACAGAGAGAGAATCAGCCCTATGAAACATATATGGAAGTCTGACAGAAATGTTGCAGAGGTGCACAGAATTGTTTACCTGTGTCTATCATGCTATTTATTTAGAATTTGTTTGTCAAAATACAGGCCAGTTATCAGAAGCAATACAACACAGGAATTCTTAACCAAGAAGCGGCCCAAACATTGATTAGTGCAGCAGAAAACTACATTGATATTAAAGGAAAGTAAGTACTTAATTTTTAAAAACTAGGGGTTTCAGCCAACCATTCCACTCTGCTAAGGGTGCAGCCTTCCTCCAACAGAAGAGGTATTTCCTCCAGAGGAAGATTCCTTGCACTAGAAGAAGGCTCCACTCTCAGCTGAGTAGAGGGACAAGAGTCAATCAATTTTTTGAAACCCAGTTACATTATTTACTGATTAATGAGACCTGACCATATGTTTATGCATCTCTTAAGTCTGAACATTCATATGCATACGAGTCTAGGTGGGCAAGCCATAGATTAAAAAATCCTGTGTTTCTGCAGTGTGATAAATTTTCTAAACGATGATTCCAGAGTTTACTAATAAAAGTAGTTATCTCCTGTACTTTTGATGTGTTAGAGACTGTGGCCTTTCTTTGTGCTGGTGGAAAGCGCTGTCAGGCTGCAGCTGACTCAAGGTGACCCCGTATGGTTTTCAAGGCAAGAGACTATCAGAGGTGATTTGCCATTGCCTGCAAATCACAGAGAGTCAGTTTGGTGTGGTGGTTAAGTGCGCGGACTCTAATCTGGGAGAACCGGGTTTGATTCCCCACTCCTCCACTCGCACCTGGCTGGGTGACCTTGGGCAAGCCATAGTTCTGATAAGAGCTGTCCTTGAAAAAGAGCAGTTCTGTCAGAGCTCTCTCAGCCCCACCTACCTCACAGGGTGTCTGTTGTGGGGAGGGGGAGGGAAAGGAGTTTGTAAGCCGCTCTGGGACACCTTTCGGTAGTCAAGGACGGGCTATAAATCCAATCTCTTCCTCTTCTTCTTGAAAAAGAGCAGTTTCTGTCAGGAGCTCTCTCAGCCCCGCCTACCTCACAGGGTGTCTGTTGTGGGGAGGGGGAGGGAAAGGAGTTTGTAAGCCGCTCTGAGACACCATTGGGTAGTGAAGGGTGGGGTATAAACCCAATCTCTTCTTCTTCTTCTTCTTCTACCTCACAGGGTGTCTGTTGTGGGGAGGGGAGGGGAAAGGAGTTTGTAAACTGTTCTGAGACACCTTTGGGTAGTGAAGGGCGGGGTATAAATCCAATCTCTTCTTGTCTTCTTCTATGTAGCAACCCTGGAAGTCCTTGGTGGTCTCCCCTCCAAATACTAAGCAGTGCCAACCTTAATAAGCTTCTGAGATCTGATGAGATAGGGCTAACCTGGGCTGTCCAGGTTAGGGCCCGGTTATCTCTGGCTTTCACTGTACTAACTTGGTTTACCTCCCGTTTTTCATCGGCATGCTCTATATGTGTTCCTCTCAGCTGTGCAACATTCTCTAGGTCCAGGATATACCTTCTCTTCATATGGGGTACTTTCACAAAAGATTCTCTGGGGGGGAGGGTGCAGAGCAGCATATTCTGTGGCTGAAACCTGCTTCAGGAGAGGCTTCTTTTTTCTGCATCTGCAGAATGTTAGGGTTCTTTTACAGCAGCGTGGTATTATTAGGTTTTGAAATGGGTGCTCTGAGAAGAGGCATTGGCACACCTAGATCAAGCTTGTGGAGAAAAATCAACACAGGCAAATTTCAGTGGTATGACAGGAAAGGAAATTAGCTGTGTTCTGACTTTCTTCTCATTATTAGTATGACAAGTGGGGACTTGCAAGGAACTTGCAGAGAGGGCATAGGCGTCAATTGGGGGGGTTTAGGGGCGGGGGCTACCCCTGAAATTCTTTGGGAAGAACTCAGCCTCCTCCAGAGTTTGCGATGCTTGCAACCCCCCTGTCCCCTCCCCACTTTGAAAGCAGATTTTTTTTTTACTTTTTAAAAAACTTTTTTTACCAGTTTGGGGGCGGATGGGCAGCCAGCGGGCCTAAACACTAGTCTAAACCCTACCTCCAGCTCCCAATAGTCCTCAGTTGGGCCAGGAGGAGCTGGAGGCAGCACGTGCTGCCTCTGCTTGCTGCTGCCACCAGCCTGAAGGGTAAGTAGGTGGGGGTGTAAGGAGCGGGGGCTTGTTTGGGGGGGGAGCAGAGG
>NW_015163128.1:143151-151102 GCF_001447785.1 Gekko japonicus
CGCGGACGGGGGGGGGGGGGGGGGGCTGCGCTCTTTGTCCCTCTCTCTCTTTCTGTTTCACTCTCCCTTTCTGTTGAGGTGCGTGAGAACTGGAAACAAGGAGAAGCTGGGGAGCTGCTCCACCCCACTCCAGGCTGCTTCCCTTGCAGCCTTACCTTCCTTCCTTCCTTCCTTCCTTCCTTCCTTCCTTCCTTCCTTCCCTCCCTTCTTTCTGTCTTTCACTTCTCTCTCCCCATCTCCTTTTTCTCCAGCTTCCCCCCCTCCCTCCTCTCCCTCCCTTGCTAAAATATCCCTAGTTAGGGTTGCCAGGTTCCCCCTGGCCACCTCTGGGGGATGAGGGGAGGGGTGGCCCAATCCAGGTTGGGAAACTCCTGGAGATTTGGGAATGGAGTCTGGGGAGGAATGGGACCTCAGTGGGGCACACTGCCATAGAGTCCACCCTCCAGAACATCATTTTGCCCCCCAGGGAAACTGATCTCTGTAGACTGGAAATGAGCTGTAATTCCAGGGGATCCCCAGGTCCCACCTGGAGGCTGGCACCCCTAGCTCCAGTACTGAAATTGAAATTCCCAGATACTTCCCTGGGAGTGAGCCCCCTTGGATAGACCTCAGTAGGATGTCTCTGTTAGATTGATGAGGAATTGTTATAGGAAGGGGATAAACAATAAAGTAGATGAGAGAGAGAGACAGAGAGGTTTCTGTGGACTGCCTCCCCCCTATTGTATCACACAGACCTTGCAATAGCATTGTAGCTAACCCCACCTAAGAAACTTCCATGCTGTTTCTGTAATTTCTAAAATGTTCTTCACACCAACTGGGCATCACCATTCCTTTCTAATTCTTCTCAACTTTGTACAGCTTTGTATGTCGTGCTTCATTTGGACTGCTTTGCTTTCTCAGGTCCTAGCCTCCTCCTTTTCTATAACCATGGATCTGCATCCCCTTCCTCAAGCCTTGCTGCTTGTCCCAACTCTCTAAAGTCAGACCAGTTTGGGGATAGCCCCTGCCCCTAAGCCCCCCCCACACACACACACAGTTGACGCCTATGCTAGGATGTGGAGACCCGGGTTTGAATCCCCAGTCTGCCCTGAAGCTTGTTGTTTTTCACAGTGTTCCTTTTAAAATAGTGTCACCTCTGTAGTATCACAGCTCTTACTGTGTTCACGTTTTAACTTCTTATCTCAATTATGCATTATCATAAATATTCTAGGTTTATGAATATACAAGAAGTAAAGACATACTGGGAAAGCAAAGGATTACTAGTAACAATTAAAAACTGGTTACTGGATTGGTCTTACAATGTAAAAGAAGAAAAATCTAGGCCATCAAGGTTAGTACAAAATAACATTTACTAAAACATGGAAGAATGGGTAACATGCTTACAAAATTTGACACTGAAATGGAATATACTACACACACACACACACACACACTGCGCATGCCTGGAGTTGGGAAAAGAGCCACCTCCCACTCAGTTCTTCTTCGCCCTTGTATTCACACCTCACCAGTGATCGCTCTTTGTATTGCCTCAGCTGAGTTTTTCTTTCGCTTACCTCATTATTTTCCTGTCTCTTTATCGTCAAGTGTTAGTCTTTCTAAAAAAAAATTACTATTTTCTCTTCACCTACTACTCAACCCTTCCCCTCCCTTTCCCTCCCTTTCCCTGGTCAGGAAGGTGTTTGTATGGGCCGCACCTTATTTTTTAAGAGTTGTCGCCGCTGCCCTGCTAACCTTCCCTCTAACGACAGCCACGACCTTTGTGTAATTTGTCTTGGGGAGTTTCACTGGGTGGACTCCTGCCCTCATTGTGCTAAGTTCACCAGACAAGCCCATCGTAATAGAGCGGCTCGCCTCAGGGCTATACTTTTAGAGGCTGCACTCCACCCCACTATGTCTTCTACGGCTTCCCATTCCTCCATCCCTTAAAAACAGCATAAATCGAAGAAGCAGGAAGATAAAGACTCTTCCACTTTGAAACTCAAACTGTCTGCTTCAATCTCGACTCTGAAGCTCAATCCTGTTGTGATCTTGGGCCTCTCGATGTTGATGCCCATGGTTGCTTCGGCCCCTACTACAACCCACAAATTCAAGACTCTTCCTCCGGTTTTGACACTGAATCTACCGTCTTCAGTAGATTGCCTCGCTCCAGCTCAGCATGCGAAATCCCCATTACCTAAGTCTTTGGGATCTTGGCATGGCTCTCCTCGTACAGATAGACACTGCTCCACGTCTCCTGATTCCCAACTGCCTATCCACCTTTTGGATGACAGGGAACAGTTTATGAGGAGTCGATCTCGCTCACCTTGATCACGCTATGATCGTAGGGAGTATGACTATCGTAGATCGCTCTCCCGATCTCACTCTCAATCCGATTACAGATCTTGGTCTCCAGTGACGGGCGACGTGCTATGAAGCAGTGACGGGCGACGTGCTGACGTTGGGGGCGTGGCTGAGCTCGTCGGAGGGGAAAACCATATGGTTTTCCCCTCCGACGAGCTCAGCCACGCCCCCAACGTCAGCACGTCGCCCGTCACTGCTTCATAGCACGTCGCCCGCCCCCGGCCCGATTTGGCAACCCTAGTTTTCACAGATCGTGTAGACTGCAGCTCCTTTGCACTCTTTTTGATCCCATTCATGTGGGCTCACATATTCTGCTCAACATCATTGGTTAGTGGTAGACTGGTCTACAGGCCTGAGGAAATCCCTTAGCATCATGATCAGTAATGCTAGGCTGGGTGTGATATGGAAAAATGGAATTTAATGTCGTGCTCTGGGTTTTCTAAAACATCACCCTGTATTTCCCCTTTTCCACAGAAACAAGTTTCTGAAGATGTGTCATCATACAGTATTCATGAATGAATTTGAAGATACAAGTGCTACAATTACGTTACTGAACATCTGCCCTATTATTTTTCATTTTATACCAGAAATTACTTCAGAATTTCATGAACAACTAAAAATGTGCAACTACTATTTTCTGAGTTTGTACATAATTGAAGCAATAATGAAGGTACTGTCTCTATAATGTTCTGACATTTTTGGTAACATTAATTAGTGACATATTCTGATAATTTGAATTTCACTTTTACCACTAAAATATAAAATTGAAAATCCAGTTTCTTGGAAGTATTTAACTCTACATTGCTCTCCTTCGATTGGTATAACCTTTATTTATTGTCACCTTTATTTATTCTGGCCATGTCTGAAAGCTAACAAGCAGAAGACCTGTAAGTACTTGTGGGGGAACATTTCATTTTCCCCTCCCCCACTATTTCTTCTTTCACTTCCCAGGCAGCCCCCATAGCCTCTTCTCTTTTTCTGCTTCCTTCTCTGCTTCCCACCCACAAGCCAGCCTACCTATGTCTGCCCTCCCGCAGCTTTAATTCCCCTACAGCCACATCTCTCCAGGAAAACTGTGGCTGAGTTGTATGTTGCTGCCAGGTCTGGCAGAGTTATGCCGATAGCAAACCTGTCCCCAGCAAGTCCTTCTTCAGCTGGTGACATGACCGGGGAGGGGAAAGGGACATTTTCCAGGGTGGTTTTGGCCTCTAAATCTCAGGTGAAATGCATGAGGGCAGCATAACAGAATAAAATTATTATTTTCCCCACTGCCTAGCAACCCCAAAAATGGCCCTGAGATCTCAGTGGGCATTCTTTCTTAAAGTTAATTTCTATCGTTTTGGGGAGTTTTAGTCTTGCAATGTTTTTGTTTAGATTTCAGATTTCTCTGCAAACCTGGGACTTCCTTCACATTTGGAGAGAAATCTCCCCTTGTCTGTCTTTTGCTCCATTTTGTGGATCTTTTTTAAATCTACATTCTATGGCCCAGTTCAAAACTAGATATATGATGTTCTGCTTTTTGGAGTGTGTGACTCAGCAAGCCTGGACATTGGGGGGTTATCTCCTTAAATGGGATGCCTCTCTTTCTCTAAACCTGGGAGCTTGTTAGCCAAATTGCTTTGATATGCTATTAATATGGGAAATTATTATTATTAATTAGCAAGTGGCACTAAAGGGAACAAAGCCTTTGTATACAGGAGTCCCACCTTTTCCAGTAAAGCCAAGAATAAACACAGAAACCAAGTCTTTTAGAGAAGTGGATTCTTTACTGAGGGTTCTTCACAAACATACAATAAATTCAAGCACACACACACTTATTCAGACCTAGGAAAATTGCAGAGAAAGGGATAGCGACATTCTCATGAGCAGGTAACATCGTTGGTGGGTGATATATACCTGATCCTGGAGAGATGAAGCGATCCACAGAAAAATAAGGGAGACTATAAGGGAAAATGGTATATCCTGAGCCAGCAAAATACGTGTGTCATAACCTTGGGGTGTACCCCCAAAAGTTCAGGTTAGCTTGATGATGAGAAAAGCTTAGATAATATAAAAAAATCAATCTCTTTTGGTAGTATGATTTTAGGCACTGGTTTTAACCACAAACCTGGGTTCTGGGCCAGTGACTCATTCCAGTCACCTTAAAAGAGAATCAAACATTTATTTACAAAAATATTATAAAAACAAACAAGTAAGGGAAAGGGTGTGTACACTAAAACTGAAACAGAGACAAACATAACAAACCTAACTCTCTAGCCACTAACACTGACCCTGTGCGGCAGTCTTCCCAGCAGCGCTGATGCAGAAGCAGAAATTACCAAGGAGAATAATAACAACCTCAACCTCCACCAGACTCACAGACTTTTCATACAGAAGATTCTTCCCTGTCTTTCTCTGACATCTTCTAAGCCTCACTCTTATCATCTTGTGTATTCTCTCTCTGTGGTTCCTGACTCCTGATTTTATCCTGACTCAGCTGTCAAATTTGTGATTGACTGACCAATCGCAGGACTCAGTCAATTGATCTAGATCTTGAACTGTCAAGATGGTAAGATGTCAGGTAGTTGTTTTGACAGCTCACCAAGCTGACTGCTAACTAACTGCAGGTGCTCGCTAGTATGATACCTTGTAGCTTGGAAACTATCCAGATAGAACTTAGGGCTTAACAGTTCCGCCAAAAAATGCAAAGACTTAGATCCTGAGGACCCACTTTCGTGACAATGTGGAAAGACTCTTGGGCGGCTACTCCAGAGTCAACAAGATAGGGCAGGGTTAGGTATGGAGGCAGAGAGAGCGAGCGCATGGCCAGGCCAGCTCTTTTATGCTATTTTGGGCTTGGGGGTGGGCTTCACTAGGTCAGTCCCAGGAAATTGCTTAATTAAAAACCAGTTTCAGGAGGAAGGGGGCTTAAGGGTTGGGCAATGTTGCTTCTAATTACGTTAACAGTGGCACCTTTGGAGAACAATAGCTGAGTCCAGGGGTATTGGCTTTTGATGACTCTGGCTGATGAGGTGATAGGTTTAGATGTGAGGGGGAAGCCATGGACAGGAGAGCGAGGCGAGTCAGCTGCGCATGTGTGCGCCTGCGTAGTTTGGCAGGGGGCCTCGCATGCTGCAGGAGACAGGCGCGTCGGGGATCACACGGCCGCCCGTGCTGTGGATTTTCCGGTAGGTACTAGTGCTTTGCAGGTTTATTTTAACTCTGCATCTTCGGCCAGAAGAGACGGATCGGGGACAGGTTCACGCCACTTCCCAGATGTTGCGGTGTGATCGCGCCCGCTTGATGCGCCCCTGATCCGTCCGTCTTGCGGATCAAATCCTCCCGTGTGACCGGGGCCTAAGACAGGCAAATCTATTCTGAATGGCAACCGGCTCAAAGAAGTCATTGAGTTTTAACTGCTTGGTTGAAGGAAAGAAGCCATCGTCCATAAAGGGGCACACCCTTTTTTTGCTCATGGATGTTAAAGAGATATCTGCCATTAGAGGAGGCGCTATAATGTATGCAGGAATAAAGGCAAAACTGAAAGTAATATCAGTAGGCTTTAACACAGTTGTCTTTCTTCCTTGATGTTAGCTTTCAGGAATTCCAAGAGCTAGTTAAGATAAAAAGTCAAGCAGGCAGTCTTGTAAGTAGCAAGCAAAGGAATCCAGGGGGGGCTTTTCCTCATTAACTGGGAGTCTCCTTCTCAAGGCTTCCCTTTTCTGTGTACTAATTACTGCTGCATTCCTTCTGTGCTTCATCTCTGCTGTAATGCTGTTATCTCTAAGATGTGCAGGTGGTGTAGTGTCTGGCGCTAAGGGAAAACCGTGGGAGCGCTATCAGTTCCCAGCTTCGGCTCTAACGGTCTGGGGCTCCTTCTCCCGCGCGCGGGAATATGGCTAATTGGCCTATAGAAGGGGGAGTGCATACGAATGCCCTATATCCCATTATGCTTGTAGGGGCAACGCCATTCTTAACAGTGCTTCTGTTAATGCATCTATAGCTCTTCAATAAAGTATAACTTTCTGATAAGCGTGTACTCCGTTGTTGGCTGTGGAACCTAACAGACGCCTCTTCTACTCCCACTTAAAACCTTCTTTCCTTAGAAGCTCCATAAGTCAGTTTGTTAGTGGCCAGCTGCCATCCGAGAGTTGTACGGCAAGTTATTATGTCTGCCAAATCAGCAGGACCACCCTCCCAGGTTCCTCCTTGGGCACTCTTGTACAGGTATAACATGATGCAATGCACACACACTCCCCTTCACCTTTGTGTTACAGCAGGCTTCGGACATGCATTCAGCTGCTACATGCCACGCCCCGCACTTTATACATCTGTCACCCAATGTTCTCATCAGCCTATTCCCCCCCCCCCCCCAGTCCTTTCTTGTCTTCTACACAGACTGGCCTGACCTCCTTGTGATGCCTCCGGTGAGGTCTCCATAGCTGCATTCTCGGCGTAGCTCCGGCTTAATACTCTCTGCCAGTTCTTCTACCACATCTCTCTCTGTGACTCTGGCAGCCCCCTCTGCTCTGTCACAGCTTTTTAAACTGCACAGCGGATCAGCTGCCTTCCACATTCCCCAGAGTCCTGGCATGTCACTTCCAGCCCCATCCTTCCCCCCACCTCAATCATGCTGTATGCTACCTTCGCAGGGCTTACTTGTGTGTCATACACTCCATCCCTTAAAGGTAACTCACCCCCCACCTAGAATCATAGAGTTGGAAGAGACCTCCAGGGTCATCTAGTCCAACCCCCTGCACAATGCGGGAAATAAATAGAAGTGTAGACAACTGGGTCTGTGATGGATGTGTGGATCATGTTTGAATTGCCTGTCAGGTTCAAAGATTGTGGACATCACTCGTTGGGAGCAGTCAGTGGTCGTGGTGTATGTTGGCACCAATGATGTGGGGTGGTTTAGTTCTGAAGTCCTGGAAGCCAAATTTAGTCCGCTAGGCAGGAAGCCAAAAGCCAGGATCTCCAAGATAGCTTTCTTTGAAATGCTACATGTTTTACATGCAGGGCCACTAAACCCATACAGTTGGGGAATGTTAATGTGTAGATGAGATGATGATGTAGAGAGGAGGGCTTTAGATTTGTTAGACACTGGGGGACATTTTGGGACAAGCCAAAGCCTGTACAAAAGGGATGAGCTCCACGGGAACCAAAATGGAATCAGACTGCTGGCACATAACATTAAAAAGGTGGCAGAGCAGCTTTTAAATTGAACCGGGGGGTGGTGGTGGTGGTGGGAGAAGGATGTGGTCATGGCTGCCAAACTGGAAGACTTTAAAAGGGGAATGAATAAGGTGTTGGAGGATTGGGCTATAAATGGCTACTTTGGTGTAGTGGTTAAGTGCACGGAAAATAATCTGAGAGAACCGGGTTTGATTCCCCACTCCTCCATTTTGGGTAGTGAAGGGTGGGGTTTAAATCCAATCTCCTCCTCCTCCTCCTCCTCCTCCTCCTCCTCTTCTTCTTCTTCTTCTTCTTCTTCTTCTTCTTCTTCTTCTTCTTCTTCTTCTTCTTCTTCTTCTTATTATCATGATGGATGTCTACTTCCTCCAGTACCAGAGGTATTATGCCTCTTTAAATCAGCACAGGCAAGATGATACCGTTGCAGTCTTCATGTCTG